>NC_092760.1:6969771-7173178 GCF_047496795.1 Chiloscyllium punctatum | reverse complement strand
CTTCGCTTGCCCTCCCCTGCCTCCATTCCCCTCTCGCCCTCCACCCTCTCCCTCCCCTCACTCGCCCTCGTCTCTCGCCCTCTCCCTTCCTCTCGCCCTCGCTTCACTCCCCTCTCTCACTCTCTCCCTCACTCTCACCTCCCCTCCCTCTTCCCCCTCTCTTGCCCTCCCCCTCTCTCGTCCTCCGCTGTCTCACTCTCACCTTTCTCTCGCCCTCCCCTCCCTCCCTACCCTCTCTTGCTCCCTCTCTCCCTCTCGCCCTCCCCTCCTTCCCTCATCTCTCACGCCCTCACCGCTGTCTCGCCCTCCTCTCTCTCGCCCTCGCCTTCCCTCTCACCCTCACGTCCTTCATTCCCCCCTCTCTCACACTCCCCCTCTCACCCTCACCCTTCTCTTGCCCTTCCCTCCCTCCCATCTATCGCCCTCCCCTCTCTCGCCCTCTCCATCCCTCTCGCCTTCACCTCGCTCCACCTCTCTTGTAAACCCCCTCACCATCCCCTCTCTCTCGCACCCACCTCTCTCACCCTCCCGCTTTCTTGCCCTCCCCCTTTCTCACCCTCCTCCCTATCTCGCCCTCCCCTCCCTTCCCTCCCCTCTCTCTCCCTCCTCTCTCTCACCCTGCCGTCTATCACGCTCCCCTCTCTCGCCCTCCTCTCTCTCACCCTCCTCCTCTCTCACGCTCCCCTCTCTCGCTGTCCTCTCCTTCCCTCGCCTGTCTTGTCCTCCCCTCTCTCAACCTCTCTCCTCTCTCGCCCTCCCCCCACTCTCATCCCCTCTCTCGCCCTCTCCCTCCCTCTCTCTCTCCCTCCCCTCCCTCCGTCCCCTCTCTCCCTCCCCTCTCTCGTCCTCTCCCTCCCACTCTCCCCTCTCTCGCACTTACCCACTCTCCCATCCCCTCTCTCGCCCTCTCCCTCCCTCTATCTCTCCCTCCCCACCCTCCCTCCCCTCTCTCGTCCTCTCCCTCCCACTCTCCCCTCTCTCGCGCTCCCCCTCTCTCCCATTCCCTCTGTCACCCTCTCCCATCCTCTCTCTTTCCTTCCCCTCCCTCACTCCCCTCTCTCGCCCCCCAGTGTCTCACCCTATCTCTCCCTTGCCCCCCTCTCTCTCCCCCGCTCCTTTACTCTCGCTCCACCTTCTCACTCTTGACCTCCTCAATCAGTGTCTCTCTCTCTGTCCCCACGTCCCTCTGTTTCTATCTGACTGAATCTCTCTCCCTCCCTGCCTTTCTCTCAGTCACAATCTGTTTTCCTGCTCCTTCCCTCTTCCTCTGACCCAGAGACTGGGGGGTGGGGGGGGGTGATTGGTTGTGAGGCTGCCTCTTTTGGGGGGAGGGAGATGTGGGAGGTAGGAGAAGGGGATAATGGGGTGTCGATGGAATTGCTGGAGGGAGGCAGAGATGGCAGGACAGAGAGAGTGAGGGTGAGGTGAAAGGGAAGAGTGGAGGCAGGTGGAGAAACCGGGGTTGGGTGTGTGTGTGAGAGAGGGGGAGAGAGGGAGTGTGAAGAGGAGAGGTGGTGAGAAAGAGGGAGGGATTTGAGTAGAAAGTGGGGGGAAGATGAAATGGGGAGTGCAGGTTGGGGTGGAGGGGACAGAGGGAGTTAAATCCAGCTGCTGAGCTCAGGGCGCGGTGCCCTCCCCTTCCCTGAGGACCAGGACTTGGGGCTGAGTCTGTCTCTCTCCAGCTCAGCTTCTCCAACACAAAGACACACAACAACATTGGTCACTCTGCTGCTCGGCACGCTTTAATCAACATTGTTATTGGTTACAAATGGAAGTGATGGATACAGTCAGTGGGATGGTGCCTTTTCTCACTGGCCCCTGAGTTGTGAGAAACATTGAAATGTTTCCCTGTAACCCCCCTGTGGGATAAGGATGGACAAACCAGCGCTACCCTCAGTCTGTTACCATAGCGACAGGCTGCTCCATCGCTGAAACACTGAACTGAAATGAGGAAATCCCGGATGGATTGATTAATGAGGGAATTTGATGGATGGATGGATTTGGGTGAAGGGATATTTCAGCACATTCTTCAGCCGCTGCCTGAACTTAGTCTGGGTCACGGCATAAATCGCGGTGTTTGTGCAGCAACTGAGGAGCTGCAGCATGAAGCCCAATTCCTGCAGAAAGCCATCAATATTCACAGACTGATACCCAAAATACCACATCCGGCTCCAAAGAGAATACAGCATGAACGTTGACCATAACAGGATGAAATTGGCCGAGATCACAAACAGTAAAATGATGGATTTTTTTTGGTTTCTCATTTCAGTGTCAGACTGAGCGTCCCCATTGGTGTGAGTGCGGAGTCTCCTGCGGGCTCTGCTGGTCACTAAAATGTGTCTGACGGTGAGAACATTGAGCAGCAGAATCAGGAGAAATGGGACAGACGGGGTTAGAATGTGGTGGAGGAACTCGATTGTGACCCAGACACTGGAGACTGCAACAGCGACTGTTACATCACAAAACCAGGGGGCGTTCTCCAGCCGATACCGAGCCGTGAGCATAAAATACCAGGAAATGTTCTTTAAACAGCTCAGCACAGTCACTGCTCCCAGAACCACAGCCGCCGTTTTCTCACTGCAATATTTACTTTTCAGCTTCTGGCAACAAATGGCCACAAACCGATCAAAGGTGAAAGTGACGGTGAACCAGACAGAGCAGTCAGTGGCTGCATAAAGCAGGACGGCGTGGATATTACACACGGGGACGGAGTCCTTCAGGAAATAAAACTGTTCATCATAAACAATGGGAATGTGTCTCAGGATCAGGTCGAGGATAATAACCAGGAGATCCGCCGCTGCCATGGCCCCCAGGTAACGTCTGACACATGGAGACAATCCACAATCTTTATAAAGCAGGACGTAGATGGTCACTACGTTAACTGTGAGGAAGGAAAACAAACCCATTATCCATCAGCCTGGAGGCAAAGGGACCCGTTTGATCGGGGACCCAGTGAGATTTTCAAATGTGTCCCTGTATTCAGGGATTTATTAAAATAATTGGAGCTGGAATAACAAATGGGAAGGTCGGAATTACTGACAAAAATGTGACATAAACCAGAAGAAACCCTCCCTCCCCAAACACACAGAGACACATCCATAAGGACAGATGGTTTCTAGAACATTCCCACACACTCGATCACTCGAGAGCAGACACAGGTCACTCCTTCCCTCTTCCTAATACAGAGGGTGGAAACGTTGCTGTCCTGAAGGATTCTCTCCCAGTTTCCTGAAGACAAACGGAGTTTGGGAATTCCTGTATTTTGGTCTAAATTGTGGTTGATCCTGTGTCGTGGAGAAATGTAAACGCAGGGAAAACGTATTCCCCCCTTTAACTGCCCGAGGGGCCTTCGGAACAGTGTCTCCTTCTCCCTGGAACGGGATCTCTTCCCTCGGGATCTTATCGTTTGTTCAATTCACTGACGTCCGGCCGTTCACAAACAATGTCAGGGTCAGAACGTTCCGGGGAATGTCAGTTATAGAATGTCAGGGACAGAACGTTCCGGGGAATGTCAGTTATAGAATGTCAGGGACAGAACGTTCCGGGGAATGTCAGTAATAGAATGTCAGGGACAGAACGTTCCGGGGAATGTCAGTTATAGAATGTCGGGGACAGAACGTTCCGGGGAATGTCAGTTATAGAATGTCAGGGACAGAACGTCCCGGGGAATGTCAGTTATAGAATGTTGGGGACAGAACGTTCCGGGGAATGTCAGTTATAGAATGTCGGGGACAGAACGTTCCGGGGAATGTCAGTTATAGAATGTCGGGGACAGAACATTCCGGGGAATGTCAGTTATAGAATGTTGGGGACAGAACGTTCCAGGTAACCCCTTGACCTGTCCATGACCTTTCCCCCCTACCCACCCCACCAACCTGATGTCCTGTGCCTGGACACACTGTAACATTAATGGGGTGTGAGACGGAGGGTCCAATCACAGGAATGGGAACTAAAGGTATTCCCAGATCAGCTGAAATGGTTTGATATACCACATTCTCAATCCACCTCCCAGAACCAGCCCTGACACCATACACCCAGAGGAGATATCTGTTCACCGTGGAACACTGTACAGACCAGGCCAGTGTCCTGCTCAGTACAACCCAGCAATCTGGACAGATTCATCCATTACACTGGTCAATACAACCCAGCAATCTGTCCAGAGTGGAACACTGCGCAGATCAGATCAGTGCATTGATCTATAAACCCGGACTAGATATCTGTCCAGTTTTGGAAGCTGTGATAGAGAGAGAAAAGCTGCAGATGCTAGAGTCCAAAGAAGACAGGCAGGAAGGTGGGAGAACACAGCAATCCTGCCAGCATCAGGAGGTGTAACCATTCTGTGAGGATCCTGAAGGAGGGTTACACCTGAAACATCAAATTCTATACCTCCTGATGCTGCCTGGATTGCGGTGTTCCTCCAGCGAGTATTCAGCATGGGAAGCAACGCAGACCACAGCAGTGCATTGATCTATAAACCCGGACTAGATATCTGTCCAGGACGGGGAGCTGTGCAGACCACAGCAGTGCATTGATCTATAAACCCAGACTAGATATCTTCCCAGGACGGGGAGCTGTGCAGACCACAGCAGTGCATTGATCTATAAACCCGGACTAGATATCTGTCCAGGACGGGGAGCTGTGCAGACCACAGCAGTGCATTGATCTATAAACCCGGACTAGATATCTGTCCAGGACGGGGAGCAGTGCCAACCACAGCAGTGCATTGATCTATAAACCCGGACTAGATATCTGTCCAGGACGGGGAGCTGTGCAGACCACAGCAATGCATTAATATATAAACACGGACTCGATATCTGTCCAGGACAGGGAGCTGTGGAGACCACAGCAGTGCATTGATCTATAAACCCGGACTAGATATCTGTCCAGGATGGGGAGCTGTGTAGACCATAGCAGTGCGTTGATCTATAAACCCGGACTAGATATCTGTCCAGGACGGGGAGCTGTGGAGACCACAGCAGTGCATTGATCTATAAACCCGGACTAGATATCTGTCCAGGACGGGGAGCTGTGCAAAACAGAACAGGACACTAATGTCTAAACCTGAAACAAATATCCATCCAACATTGGGAGCTGCACAGACTACATCATTGTATTATCTATAAACTTCAACTAGATAGTCTGACCAGCACAGCGACCTGTGCAGTGATCACCCATGAATTCATCTGTAAACTAGGAGCAGCTACCCTCCCAGAATGTAGGATTATGCACACCACCGCATTTCATTAATCTGTAACCCAGGAGCAGTTACCCTCCCAGCATGTAGGGCTGTGTACCCCACCCCAGTGCATTGATCTGTAACCCAGGAGCAGTTACCCTCCCAGCATGTAGGACTGTGTACACCACCCCAGTACATTGATCTGTAAACCAGGAGCAGTTACCCTCCCAGCATGTAGGACTGTGTACACCACCCCAGTGCATTGATCTGTAATCCAGGAGCAGTTATCCTCCCAGCATGTAGGACTGTGTACCCCACCCCAATACATTGATCTGTAACCCAGGAGCAGTTACCCTCCCAGCATGTAGGACTGTGTACACCACCCCAGTGCATTGATCTGTAACCCAGGAGCAGTTACCCTCCCAGCATGTAGGACTGTGTACCCCACCCCAGTACATTGATCTGTAACCCAGGAGCAGTTACCCTCCCAGCATGTAGGACTGTGTACCCCACCCCAGTACATTGATCTGTAACCCAGGAGCAGTTACCCTCCCAGCATGTAGGACTGTGTACTCCACCCCAGTGCATTGCTCAGTAACACTGTGTTAGATCCCTGCCCAGTGTGGGGAAACTTGCAGCCCGTTCTGGAAGTGACAGGATGTACAACACTCACCCATTTCCAGCTCCATATCCCCATTGTGCCCTGACAAAGGGGTGCTGTGGGTATGAACCTCACTGCCAGAGAGAGATAGCGGGGGACTCAGTTTAAATATCACCACATGGGAGGGGTTTGGGGTATAGACAGAGAAGGGGGAGACTGAGAGACAGTGTCATGGAAGGATGTGTTCCCAGGTTGCAGAATACTGAAATGGAGACACTTCAATCGCATCCTGTAACATGAGCCAGTCTTCCCAGGAAAGATCGGAAAAAGGGATTTTGGTGTGAGGTCAGATGGAACAACAGCTGCTGTGTGGGTTTGAAATTACGTTTATGTAATTTTAATAAGTGTCTTTTTGAAAAAGTACATTACTGTAGAGTTGGAGTAGGGTAATAAGCAGTTAAAGAAAGGGGGTCTCAGAGTTGTGAATAGTTGATGTAAAATGTTCACTTTCTGAGTTAAAAAATAAATTGATATTTTTGTTTAAACAGTGGAATTTGGGAGTTCTCTGTCACTCATATTTTAACAGTTTACAAGACAAATTGAGCGTTTCTTTATGTTTAGTTTATATTACCAGATGAGCTCAATGTTGTGTCCTAACGATTGCTGTGTATCTGTGTGTCTGTGTGTGGGGCAGGTCTGGCAGTCTCTGTGGTGCTTAAAGTGATGCAATGCCACCCTCTGCTGGCCTCCCCACGCCACTGCACAGACATTGGCAGAGGGTAAAAACCAACAGAGATTCATTCAGAGAGGGGGAGGGAGAAGGCAGCTGCTCACCGCACCATCCTAACTGATGTCTTATCCATGGACTGATCTAAATGTCCTTTAAACATTGTAACTGTCCCTGCTTTCACCACTTCCTCTAGAAGTTCATTCCACACCCAAGCCAGATTCTGTCTTACATAATTACCTCTCCTGACTTTTGTAAATCTTATTCCTCACATCTTAAAATAACCCTCAGTTTTGAATCCCCAACTCTAGGGAAAAGACATCAGCCCTTGTGTAAAGTTACCGCAGAATCTCATATGCTTCAGTGAAAACAGTCCCAGCCGATCCAGCCTCTCCTTGTAGCTCACTCCCTCCTTTCCCAGCAACATCCAGGTTAATCTCTTCTGAATCCTCTCCAGTTTAATAATATCAAGGTCAATAATATTAAAGTGAAGAGTCAAGGTATTTTCTTAGGGCACGGGGAGTCCAAAACTAGAGGACATAGACTTAAGGTGAGAGGGGAAACATTAAAGCGACCTAAAGGGCAGCTTTTTCACCCAGAGGGTGGTGTGCCTATGGAATGAGCGGGCAGGATGACCAGACCAGACACAGTATTCCAGAAGAGGTCTCACCAATGTCCTGTACATCCTCAACATGACATCCCCATTCCGATACTCAAAGAGTCTGACCAATGAAAACAAGTGTGTTAAACACCTTCTTTACCACAATATCTATATGAGATGCAAATTTTAAAGAATTAAACCTGACGGCCTAGGTCTCTGTTCTACAACACTGACAAAGACCCTACTTTTAATTGTATAGGTCCTGTTCTTGTTTGATTTACCAAATCCAATGCCTCGCATTAATCCAAGCTAAACTCCATCTGCCACCCCTCAGCCCAGTGTGTGATATGACTGTCACCTCCCCCTCACCCTTCAATTTTAAAATGCCCATCTCCCTCTCCAGGAGGCCTGCACACTCTGGCCTTGATTATCACAAAGACCCTGAGCTTGGTTTGCCTTGTGTGGTTAGGGGGAGGAGGGACAGATTGCAGACACAGTCAGTGGGGAGGAGAGGCTGGACAGTAATCAGCGGCCTGGTGTCACTTCATGGTTTTAGGAAGAGGGCAGTCGCACATTAGAGGTGGGTAAGAGTGATCGGTGTTTTGGAGTCAGAAATTAAGCTCTTCCTTCGTCTCTGGTGTTCAGTAATAAATATCTATTTAAGACTCTTCATTGGGCAGAGTGTGTTTGCAGGATTTCTTTCCTTAATATTGCAGACTACAGATAATAGCAATTAAAGATGTTTATAGTTAACTTTGATAGCATAGCAAGTACACTCAATATCCTACAGTTGAGACAAATATCTTGTATTTGTTTAACAATACAAAGTGTTTTGTGTAGTTCAGTAATGGGAACCTGATTATAATAAATCCACACTGAGCTGAAAGTGGGCACTAAAATATGACCCAAGTCTGAGTATGGTAGTGTAGTGGGTAGTGTCCCTGACTCTGAACCAGAGGGGAAAAGTTTTGATGAGGCCTAAAGGGCACCTTTTCACACAGAGGGTGGTGTGCGTATGGAATGAGCTGCCAGAGGAAGTGATGGAGGCTGGTCCAACTACTGCATGTAAAAGGCATCTGGATGCTAACAGACCTGCTGAGCTTTTCCAGCAAATTTCTGTATTTGTTACAAAATGCATGCATTTTAACACAGGTATTCTGAATACATTAATTATTTTATTTTTTATTGACGCAAGGCCATGTAAACATATTTCAAATCGGCCGAGACCATTTTCTGCTAAGGATATGGCTCTGTGTATGACAGTAGCAATGATGTACCTACATGGAACAGGGAATGTGATGGAGACATAGTTTTGACAATGTACAAGGAGACCTCACATGGTCCAGTTTGGGAGAGGATGATATTATTGTGTGATTCAACTCAGAGAGGGAGAAACTGTAATCTGCCCGAAAAAGAATGGCCTCTTGCACTCTCTCCTTTGTGGTTCCTCATCACAGCAACGTGCGCGAGCTAAAAAAAAATCTGCAGTCATCGTTACCATTCTTATTTTTATAGAATCCCTGCAGTGTTGAAACAGGCCCTTCGGCCCAACAACTCCATACCAACCTTCCCAACCCATAGCCCTATATTTACCCCTGACTAATGAAGCTAACCTAAAAATCCCTGAACACTACAGACAATTTAGCATGACCAATCCACCGAACCTACACAGTTTGTGGTAGGAAACTGGATCACCCATTAGAAGCTCACACAGATAAGGGGGGAATGTGCAAACTCCACAGAGACAGTCACCCAAGGCTGGAATTGAACCCAAGTTCCTAGTGCTCGGAGGCAGCAGTGCTAACCACCGTGCTACCCTTTGGGTGCTCCCTGAGCCGAATTCACTGGAATCTCCTCACTGCCTAAACCAAAGGGAATTCAGCCAAATTCAACTCTCCCAGGATGAAATCCCATTGCTAGCAGCTGTGTGAGTACAATATCTTCAGAAGCAGAATAACGTTTTGGACAATCTCAATTTTTACTTTTATCAGGAGTTACAATAATATCTGGACAAAGTTGTTTCAAGTTAAAATTGCGGAAATTTTGTTAATCTGTGTGTGTGTGTGTATGCATGTGTTTGTGTGTGTGTGTCTGTGTCTGTGTCTGTGTCTGTGTATGTGTGTTTAGAAAGGGAAATATTAGACCATAAGATATAGGAGGGGAAGTAAGGCCATCGGACCCATCGAGTCCACTCTGCCATTTAATCAGGGCTGATGGGCATTTCAACTCCACTTATCTGCATTCTCCCCGTAGCCCTTAATACCTTGTGACATCAAGAATTTAGCAGTCTCTTCCTTGAAGACATTTAGCGTCCCGGCCTCCACTGCACTCCGCAGCAATGAATGCCACAGGCCCCACCACTCTCTGGCGGAAGAAATGTCTCCGCATTTCTGTTCTGAATTGACCCCCTCTGATTCTAAGGCTGTATCCATGGGTCCTAGTCTCTTCGCCTAACGGAAACAATTTCTTAGCATCCATCCTTTCTAAGCCATTGATTATATATTTGCAATACCCAAACACTTTGCCATTAATCTTTCCACCATAGTTGGAGTAACATTGCTCTCGATCATAAACGTGTTGTTTGAGCAGATTAAAGAAACTAGCCTGACTTGTTCCTAAAACTGACCCTGACCCAGTCTGAGACCGATATCATCAGCCATATCACCAAACTGGTTACATTTAACAGTTGTTGTGAGCAGTGGAGGAGTGGGACAAGAAAAGGAAACAGTGACCCCAAAAAGCCGGGGAACTATAGACCGGTGAGCCTGATGTCAGTGGTGGGTAAGTTGTTGGAGGGGATTCTGGGGTGTAGCATTTACATACATTTGGGAAGGAAAGGGCTGTTCAGAGTAGACAACGAAGCTTTCTGCATGGGAAATCATGTCTCATTAATTTGGTTGAGTTTTTTGAAGAGATGACAAAGAAGATTGATGAAGGCAGTTTGGTAGACATTGTCTATATGGGCTTCAGCAAGGTGTTAATTTAAAGAACAAAGACCAAAGAAAATTTACAGCCCAGAAACAGGCCCTTCGCCCTCCAAGCCTGAGCCGATCCAAATGTACTGTCTAAATCTGTCGGTCAATTCCTAACCATCTGTATCCCTCTGCTCCCCATCTACTCATGTATCTGTCCAGACGCATCTTAAAAGAATCTACCGTGCCTGCCTCTACCACCTCTGCTGGCAACACGTTCCAAATGCCCACTACCCTCTGTGTGAAGTACTTACCGCGTGTATCCCCCTTAAACTTTCCACTTCTCACTTTGAAAGCACGACCTCTCGTTACTGAATCCTTCACTCTGGGAAAAAGCCCCTCTCGATCCATCCTGTCTATACCCTTCATGATTTTGTAAACCTCAATCAGGTACCCCCACCCCATCTCCTTTTTTCCAGTGAAAATAAACCTAACCTACTCAGCCTCTCTTCATAGCTAGTATTTCATTCCGATTGGTAGACAGATCAGTAACTTTCTGTCGCATGGGATACAGAGGAAGCTCGTCACAATTGGCTTGAAGGAAGAGGGATATTTTTCAGACTAGAGGCTTGTGAGCAGCAGTGTGCTGTAAGAATCAGTACTGAGTTCACTGTATTTCATCATTTATGTAAAGGATTTAGATGTGAATATTGGGGCCATAGTTCGAAAGGTTACAGATGACATCAGAAAGGTGGTCTAGTAGATTATCTCAGAGTACAACAAGACCACAATTAGATGGAACAAAGGGGCATGGATGGACAGATGAAGTTTAATTTAGATAAATACGAGGTTTTGCATTTTGTAAATGCAAACCAGGGCAGGAATTATACAATTGTTGGTCAGGTCCTGGGGCATGTTGTGAAACAACGGGGCATAGGGCTGCAGGTGCATAGTTCCTTGAAAGTGGAGTCGCAGATAGACAGTGTGGTGCAGAACACATTTGGCACATTTGCCTTAATCAGTCAGAGCATTGAATATAGGAGTTGTGGTGGTATGGTGCATCTGTACAGGATGTTGGTGAGGCCACTTTAAGAATACTGCGTACAACTTGGTTGTCTGCAGAAATGACTGACACACAGATGTTCCAGGACTGGAGGTTTGAGCTATAGGGAGAGGTTGATTAGGTTGAGGTGCTTTCTCCTGGAGTGTCAGAGGCTGAAGGGTGACATTATAGAGGTTTATAAAACCATCAGGGGCATGGATATTCTGAACAGCCACGTTCTGCTCCCCAGGATTGGGGAGTCCAGAACAAGAGGGCATAGGTTGGAGGGGAGAGGGCGAATGATTTAGAAGGGACCTGAAGATAAATGTTTCACACAGAGAGTGGTGTGTGTACATAAAGTGCTGTCAGAGGAAGTTCTGAAGGCGGTTACAATCACACATTTAAAAAGTATCTGAAAGAAGAGGGATATTGGTCAAATGCTGGCAAATGGGACTGGATCAGATTTGATATCTGATCGGAATGAACAGATTGGACTAACGGGTCTGTTTCCATTCTGCATGACTCTCTGGTCCTATAAGAAGGATGACGAAAAATTCTGAAAGGACCTTTCAAGTGGGAATTCTCTTCTCTGGAAGTTTATCGTGCCTCTATGTTCACATTGATTGAAAGCTGCATTAGTTAAATATTTGACAGAGAAGTGAGTCACAGATAATGGGACACAGACAGGAAAGTGGGGCTGAGACAATCTTAGTGCCTGGTGGAGAAGGCTCAAAGTATCTAATGACCCACTCCTGCTCCTCAGTCCCATGTTCCTGTGTTCCATTCCGCCCATCAAACCTGCTAGACAGGGACAGTTGGAGGCCATTTACTCCTATAACCTGTTGCACAGAAACAGGGGAGACCATTCAGCCTCTCAAGACTGTTACACATGCTTTGAGGTGATTTGGGAAATGTAATTGGAAAGCCCAGGCACGGGTATGAAAGAGGCCCCTCATCTCTCTTTACAGAGCTTCCCCTCTCTGCAACTTGTGCTTCATTTGTTGGTCATGGTTAGACCCAGATTCACTGTGAATACAGCCCCCATACCTCAACCAGAGTTGGCTCACAAAATCATCTGGTCTCCCTGACTGCAATATTTAGTAATTGCACATGCATGAAAATAACACCCACTAACACTCCAATAACAGAATGTAAGAACATCAGAAACAGGGGCAGGTCATTCACTCCCCAAACCTGCCTTGCCCTTCACTAAGATCGTGACTGATCTGCTCTTGGTCTCAAATCCTCTTTCATATCCAATTCCTCATAGCCCTCACCTCTCTGACAGATCAATATCCATCTCCCTCCTCTTCAAATACTTTCAGACATCTCGCTCCCCGAACACTCTTGAGAAGAGAAATCCTGACATTCAATCCCACCTGTTTGAAGAAAACACTTGCTGCTCCTATATCATGGTTTATTGATGTGCACAAAAGAGGTTGAGACAAGGGTTCAGGTAAAAATGACAGACCCTGATATCAAGACAGTGGTTGAGTCTGTTGACATAAAGGAGCTTAACAAAACGGGACTTAATGGGAATCAGAGTAAACTCTCCAGTGTTTGGGGTCAAACATGGCACAAAGGAAGATGGTCATCATCTCAGTCCTGGGTCACCTCTGTGGGAGATCCTCAGGGTAGCTTCCTCTTCACAAACATCTTCAGCTGCTTCATCAATGTCTCCCCAACCTCACCCTGCTCAACATAAGAACAGAAGTGGGGATAGTCACTGAAGATTCCACTATGTTCAGAACATTTTGTTCCCCTCTCAGCTCCTGAACTGATCTGTGTTCATGTGCAACAAGACCCTGACTCCATTGAGACTTGTGCTGTTAAAGTATCAGTAACATTCATGTAACAGCACTGCCTGGCACTGCACATTGCCACAGTAAAACAAGAGTTCATTCAGCACCTCACGCTAGTTTCACAGGAATATGAGGAAGCCATTCAGCCCATTGACACTATTGGAGAAGAACAGGGACAGCCCATTCAGTGCCTCCAGCCTATTACTCAGGAAGGGAAGGAGTCTAGTGTGATGGACCACACCAGAGCCCCTCGAAAATATTGGAAGGCAGTCTCCTAGACTCTAATGTTTTCTTATTTTAAAGGGAATGTAAATTGTCTGTTCCAGATGCAATGTGACTGGTCAAAATACTCGGTGTGAAGCTCAACACTATTTAAACACGAAAGATAAAATGAAACCAAAGAAAAAGGAAATTAGAATAACTTAATTCTATTGGACAAGTTATCAGAATAATATAGCGTGGAGATATTACTAATGAACTGTTCCGATATACGAAAATCCCATAAAGACAGCCTTTGGCAAAACTGAATATTCAGTCACAGATTGCCACAAACTCAAAGATCCTAATCTGTGAGAGCTGGTCACACCCATTCAGGCTGCATTAAAATAAACCTAAGGCCTCCCTCGCTGTTTACTCAAGTGGTCTTAACTAACCAGCTTGGTAACGATCATTCAATCTCTCTCTTAAAAGAAACCAGGACAAAATAACCTCTCAAAGCTGCAGCATCATCACACTTGTCAGTACATCGAGCTTTCAAACAGGAACCAGGGGTAAAAGGTCAGGCCCTTGGCCCTGTCCAATTGGACAAGGAAGAAGTCATTCAGTCCCCTGAGTCAATTACACAGAAACGGAACGAGGCCATTCAGCCCCTTGAGTTACTTACACATGAACAAGAGGAGGCCATTCAGCCAGTTGAGCCATTTATATAGGAACAGTAGAAGGCCATTTCCACCTCAATGCACTTACACGGGGGCAGAATAGGGTAATTGATGCTGATCCTGATGAATGTCTTATGCCCAAAATGTCGACTCTCCTGCTGTGCTTTTCCAGCAAACCACTGTCTACTCTGATCTCCAGCATGGGCAGTCCTCACTGTCTCCTAATAGATGCTCTAACGTGATGAACAATTGGAGCAGAGGCTGCACAAACAGACTGCTCCACGTTGTACCTCGTGGCGCCAACGCTCATGATACACATGTGGGACTTTAACATGGGTTACTCGCGGTGAGCAGGGAAATCATATGTGTTGTGTGAAATCTCAAGAAGGCATGTACCATCTCCGAGAAGGCTGCCTGGTGTTCTCTATGTAGGGTGGAAGCTGGTGGGAATGGCTACCTGTTTCCGATGGAAGGTATTGTGGCTGCTGTTGGGGATTGTGAATAACCTGACGTTCAGTACAGGGTTCACACGCCGACTGCACAATAACGTGGGGAGAGTTAATTTAGGCAAATAAACTATGAGGAAAGTCACGATAGACTGATGAATGGACTCTCTAAGTTCAAATAATGGTGATCTTGTTCATGTTGACCTTGTCTAGTGCATGTCCTGTTCAGTGTAACCTGTATGCCTTACTCTGTCCAAGTCTATTTCCACCCTATGATTTGTCTGGCCTTGCTTAATATGATCTTCCCCCACTGCTCATAAACAACGTGTTTCCCTGTACTGAGGTACACGTGACAATAAATCAAACCAATCAATCCTGGGTAAAGTATGGAATTTCTCTCCCTGTCAATGTCTCTTTTGGAAATAAGTGATCGCTGCCACTCCTCGTGTTTCAGCATCACAATTTCTTCGTCTCTCACAGCTCTACAGATTAAACACTCAGCTTATTCACTCTATCCTCATGTTACCATCACCCATGTCTGTGGTAAGGAGATCATTCCTTACAAAGAGCATCAAATCTGTACAGAGTGCCCCAAATACTCTCTCAACAAGGCTCTACAACAGCAGGAAGATGGCTTTACTTATGTACTCGAATCATCTTACAATGAAGGACAGCATACCATTGACTGCACCCATTACTTACACAGGGTTTGATTCGGAGCAGTCAGCATAGACTTGTGAGTGGGAGATCATGCTTCCCAAATTTCTTAGAGTTCTTTGGTGAAGTGACCAGGAAGGTTGATGAGGACAGAGCAGTCGACGTAGTCTCTATGGATTTCAGTATGGCCTTTGAGAAGGTTCCACATGGCAGGCTGCTCAGGAAGGTTCCATCTCGTGGAATGCTGGGGGAACTGTCCAATTGGATACACAGTTGGGTTGATGGTCGGAAGCAGAGGGTTTAGTGGAAGGTTGTTTGTCAGACCGGAGGCTGGGCCCATTGCTGTTTGTTATCTATGATTTGGTTGAGAATGTACAAGGTATGATTAGTAAGTTTGCAGATGACACTAAAGTAAGTGGGAGCATGGTCAGTGAGGAAGTTTATCAGAAATTGCAGCAGGGACTTAATCAGGTGGGGAAGTGGGCCGAGAAATGGCAAATGGAATTTAATATAGATGGGTGATGTCTTACATTTTGGGAAATCAAATCAAGGTAGGAGTTTCATGGTGCATGGAAAGATCTTCAAGAGTGTAGTGGGCAGAGAGACCTTGGAGTTCAGGTGCACGGTTCTCTAAGAGTGGAGTCACAGGTAGACAGGGCAGTGAAGAAGGCTTTTTGCACAGTGGCCTTCATCAGGGAGGACATTGAGTACAGAGAAGCTGGGAAGTTATGTTGCAGTTATACTGGACTTTGGTCAGGCTGCACTTAGAGTATTGTGTTCAGTTTTGTCACATTGTTATAGGGAGGATGCTATTAAATTAGAAAGAGTGCAGAAGAAATTTTCAAGGACGTTGCCAGGACCCATTGGTCTGAGTTATAGGGAGAGTTTGGACAAGCTAGCACCAAGCTAGCGTGAAGGAGACTGAGGGAGTCCTTATAGAGCTGAATAAGATCACGATGGTAGGGTTAATGCTCTCAGTCTTTTTCCAAGGTGTAGAGAATCGAGGATTAGAGGGGATCAGTTTAAGGTTAAAGGGGAAGGAATAAAAGGGAACCTGTGGGGCCACTTCTTTACACAGAGGGCTGGGACGTGGATGAGCTGCCAGCAGATGTGGTTGAGGGGGGTACATTAACAACATTTCAAAAGCATTTGGATAAATATGTGGATAGGAAAAGTCTAGGATGATATTGGCCAACTGCAGGGAATTGGGGTTAGCGTGGATGGACATTTACAAGGTGGACTCGAACCCCTCTGTTAATTAAAACCAAACACCCAGAAAAGCTCGCCTCACCTCGTAATCTGTTAAAATATGAGTGACAGCGATCTCCTACATTCCACTATTTAAACAAAAATTAACAAGTTAGTTTCTTAACTTTAATAGTGAACACTAGAGGGGCTTCACAAATACAAGCCCCTCTTTTCTTAGCTACTTACTATCTGACTCTGACTCTGTCAAAATCTGCTGTTCCAACAACCCACATATGAAACATTACAATCTCAAGACCACACAGTCTCTATCTTCCCTGCTGTGTTCACTCTTCCAGCTGCTGATCTCCCTGGGTCATGTTTTTATTGCAAGTAGGTTTACATGAACATGTATCTTTGATAGAGAGTGTTTGGGATGGTCAGTTAGCACTCCTGCTCTACAGCAGTTACTCTGCTGTTGGATGGCAGTGGCTCTCCCTCGAGTGTTCAAAATGCTGGATTTATATACTTCCAATGATACAATAATTCTCACATTTGATTGCTTTCCAGGTACCCAAACAATAATATTCAAATTCCGTTGGCTTCTGGTATCCTGAACGTTATTATAACTCTTTGGTTGTATTTGAATTGTTGTCAAAACAGCAACCAAAACCCAGGTATCATTTCCCAGCTAATTGTGACATATGGAACAATCAGACATTTAGCTGGCATCTGTGCTGTACTTTGTATTCAACAAAACCCGTTCTGTCTTAAAGTGACCTGACCTGCTTTCGGCTTCATAACACCACCCCCCTTCAGAAAAAAAAAGAACCATCAGAATGAAAAGATGGCTTCGTTTCCTTTCCTCTAATTCTTAATCCCATTATTATGAAATACAAAAGTATTAATCTCAGTTATATCATTCATATTAATTTTGCACACATATAAAACACTGGGATAAGTCAAATCTTATCAACACCTGTTCCTTTAAATCCGCGATAACACATCTGCTATCACATTTTAGGACCCACAGCATGTACATTGTGTAAGTTTAAAGTCAGCGTGATAAGACTCCAATGAAATATTCTCATATTCTGGTCTTTAAATATTCCAAAAAACGCGAGAGGTTTGTCGTTGTCCACAACCATCTCCAACAATTTATTTGTCACATAAACATTAAAATATTGTCAGGCCAGTGCGAAACTTAGTCATTCTTTTTCAGTAATGGAGATGTTGTATTTTGTTTCTGGTGGATATTGAGTTTTTTTGACAAGTAGCCAATTGGCCATTCAATCCCATCATCATCTTTCTGAATCAATACATCTCCGACCCCTATATCCCGAGGGTTTCAGAATATTTGGTGCAGCTAAAACTGGTGCGGTGATTAATCCTGCTTTAAAATTCTCAAATGCCTCCTGGCATTGTTCTGTCCACCACAATTCTGTGTTCTTCTTTACTAAGTCCATCAGTGGTGCCAATACGCTGCTGAAGTTTGGAACAAACTTCCGATAGAATCCATTCAGTTCCAAAAATCGAAGCACCTCTTTCTTCGAGGATGGTTGTGGAAATTCCTCAAAGCCCTTCGTCTTTGTGTTCCATGGGGTCAATCTTCCATGTCTAATGTAATGTCCCAAGAACGGCACCTCTGCCTTCGTGAATTCTGTTTTCTTTAAGTTTATTACCAAGTTTGCTTCTTGTAATCGTTCAACATGCTCTGCCAACTGTAACGTGTGAGCTTTAAATCACTTGCTAAAGGTCACTACATCATACAGATAAACTACACAATTTGTTCATCTGACTGTAACTCTGTTCCTGAGTCACTAAACCTGGCTGTGAAGGGAATTCCTATCACTGGTGACAATACTAATACGTCATCCCCACAGGAAATCGTCAAAATTTCAGAGTTTTTATCTGCCACTTGCTTCATTCTATGCTGTGCCCTTCAGGTGCTGTTTAGCGAACTCACCTACTCCATCTAATCTCTCCCTCAGCTCACATACATAATCCGAGTGTGAGATCTCTGACTTCGGTCCTGTTAATTTATATTCAATTAATTTCAAAGGACCTCTCACTTCATGTACATATATTAACTCAAAGGAAGTAAACTGAGTAGATTTATTTGGGGCAAATAATTTTTGTCCAATGGCAAACAATTCAATGAGACACCTTCATTCCAATCATTCCGGTAATCCTGACAGTACACTGTTAATATGGTCTTCAGCGTCTGATGCTAACTTTCCAAGGCTCCCTGGGATTCAGGATGGGACGCCCTTGATTTAAACTGCTGTATGCCTAAGCTATCCATGACTTCCTTAAACAGCTGAGCGATAAAATGAGACCTTGGTCTGACTGAATCTCTCTGCGGAGCCCACAGTGAGTAAAGAAAGATACCAACTCCTCCACCTCCCTTTTTACCTTAACACTCCATAATAGAATTGCCTCTGGAAATCTGGTAGACACATCCATTATGGCTAGCAAATAATGGTTTCCACCTTTTTTTTAGATAGGGGAGCGACACAACTAATCATAACCTACGTGAAATGTTCTTCGAATGCAGGAATTGGTAACAAAGGTGCTGGTTTTATTACTGCCTGTGACTGACCTATCGTTTAGAATGTTTGACATGTGCAACAAAAAAAACCACGTACTTGTGCATTCCAGGCCACTAGAAATGCCTCTGTACCTTAGCCTGAGTCTTCTGTCCACCTAGGTGACCCCCTGCAGTTAGTTTATGTGCTACCCGTAACACTGTACGTTACTGCTAACACAATATCGTGCACTTCGGCCCATTTCCCTTCTGCAGTAACCTATCGGGGTCTCCATTTTAATTTTATGATTCTATCTTTAAGTTAATAATGTTCGACAATATATTCTGATTCCTTTTCTGTGTGTGTGCATGTGTATGTGTTTGTGAATGTGTGTGTATATATCTGTTGTAAGTCCATGAGCCTTTCTGGACTAAACCCCTCTGCCTGACCCTCTGCCTGTTCAGGTTTTTCCTGCAAACAGGGGGTCAGTTAACTGCACATCAACTCCTTTGGCTTTTTATTTCGGTTTTCCTTCCTGCTCTAACTGATGACAGTGGAATCTTGTTACTATACAGTCTGGAAAAATCCTGGGTATTTTTCTTTTAACTCCCCAATTCCCTAGTTTTCCTTTTGCCTTCTCCAATACAAGGGGTGCCACTCCCACCTTGGATCCTGTTAAATCGTTCACAAGAATAAACTGTACTCCTGGAACTGACACTCTGTTACTCACTGTCACTGTTACTGCCCCAACCTTGATTTGGCATTCCATCCTGATATTACACAAGGGAATACTTAATTTCTAACCCCATTCCACAAATTGTTACGATCTTGATTAATATGACAGAAAGAGTGAAAATACTTTCATCTCTCACTATTCGAGGCCGAGAGAAAGTGAGGGCTGCAGATGCTGGAGGTGAGAGTTGAAAAGTGTGGGGCTGGAAAAGCATAGCCAACCAGGCAGCATCCAAGGGGCAGAAGAGTTGACGTTTCAGGCATAAATTCTTCATCAGGAAAGTGCGAGGTGGGGCAAGGGAGGGGGAAGGGGGCCGAGAAATAAATAGGAGAGTGGGAGCGGAGCTGGGTGTAAGATAGTTTGGAAGGCGATAGGTAGACGCAGGTGGGGTGTGATGGTGATAGCTCGGAGAGGAGGGTGTTGTGGATAGGTGGTAGGACAACTAGAACCCTCAAACTAGAACCATCATCAACGTTGACTTCACCAAATTCCAAATCTCCCCTCCACCAACCTCTCCCATATCCAACCGTTCAAGCTAGCACTGCCCTCTTGAACTGCCCTAACTGGCCATCTTCCTTCCCACCTACCGACTCCACCCTCCAAACCGATATATCACTATTATTCCAACCTACATCTTCTTATCGCCTTCCCGGTGACCCTCCCACCAGCCCAGCTACTGCCCTTGTATTTATCTTTCAGCCCCCTTGTCTCCGCCCCCCCCCCCAAATTCCTGACGAGAGGTTTCTGCCTGATATTCAATTGTCTTGCTGTCTGGATGCTGCCTGATCTTTTGTGCTTTTCCAGCGTCTCTCTTCTCAACTATTAGAGACTGAGCAGATCCCACATCTCACAAAATTATAACTTCTTGTCCTTCTCCCCCGATCTTTCTAAGTAAACTTTATCTACAGAGGTGAATTCTTTCAGAGATCAGGTACCGACTCCATACCCAGACCCTGCCTCGGCTGTGCACACTCCTGCAGCTCCTCGGCTCTACTTGGGGTCTCCTTTACCAGTTTCACTAATGCCACTGGCTTAGCCTCTTCTACCGCATCTTTCCCCAAAGTGCCTTCCTTCAACGACCATCACAGTGTGTCCCAGCTTACTTCAATGAAAACACCTTTTCCCAGTGCCCTCCTTAAACCATCAGCACTGTCATTTTCTGTGTTCCACTCCCTTATACTGAGAACACCTGAGGCCTTTCACCTCCTTTCAACCCCTTTGGGCTTCTTTTTTCACCTGTGGTAAACTATTGTGCGCTACTGTTTGCTTTGTAATATGTGAACTTCCCTTCTCCCAATTTCTATCCCTCATTGCATGTAAATTCTCCCGGAAGCTAAATTTCATCTCATGCACCAATGCATATTTACCTGCCATTTCTGCCGCGCTTCTCGCTTCTTGAACTTTCTGTTCGTGCACATGAATTCTTACCATCTCTGGAAGTGAGTCTTTAAACATCTCCAGCATAATAATCTCCCTTCGAGCCTCACAGGTCTTATCTATTTTTAAGTCCAGCACACAACTATCAAAATGACTGCAGTTAATTCTTTCAGACTTAACATAAGTCTGACCTGGTTCCGTCTCTATTTTTATGAACCTCTGTCTACATGCTTCTGGTACCAATTCATAGCCAATCAAAATAGCCAATTTGACACCTGCATAATCTCTTGACCCCTCATCTGACAGCGCTACACATACCTCACCAGCTGTGCCCACCAGCTTAGTCTGAACGAGCATTCCCCACAAGTTCACTGGACACGTCATCTGCCGAGTCATTTTTTTCAAATGAAATAAAAAAAGTTTTGACATTTTTCTCACCGAAATATGGCAAGGTACTAATATATTTGTATACATCCCGACGTTCTCCCTTCATCACCATCCTGTTAATTCAACTTTCTTGTCTAATTCCCAACTTCTGAATCTCAAATTCTCTCTCTCTTTCTTTTTCCTCTCCTCTTTTTTCTCTCTCTGTTTCGGTCTCTTTCTTTATCTTCTAACTTCAGTTGCCATATTTGCAATTTAAGTTTTTTCTAACTCGACTGCACTTGTCTGTTTCTTTGATACATCAAATTGCTTGACCAAATCCATTACAATTTCAGCTTTCCTTTTGTCCCTGGTTAAACCCAATTCCAACCTATTTGCTAATTCTAAAAAATGTCCTGCTTCTGTCTTTCTAAACTTTCTTGGCAAATTTGGGAACCTCTTTAGTAATTTTAAAAGCCTTTTCTCTCACTTTTAATTTAAACAACCACCAGTAAACAAAATTAAACAGATTTTCAGACCGGTTTTATTTGAAGATCTAGGTCACTAATTGCAACGTGTTGGAATTTGCTGGGACATTTTGTACCTGAAATCTGTTCAAATCTGTCCCAGTCCATTACGGCATGGCCCCAAACTGTGGAGACATCTATGTCGAGCCCTTCAGTTAATTAAAACCACAAACCCAAGAAAGCTCACCTCACCTCGTAATCTGTTAATACATGAGTGACAAAGAACTCCCAAATTCCACTAATAAAAGAAAAATAACAGTTTGTATGTATGCAAGTTAGCCCGCTGTGCTTGAAGGTTTGTTTTCTGATGATTCGATACTATGACTAGGTAACATCATCAGTGAGAGTCTCTGCTGAAGTGCTGGTGGTATGTTGCGCCTCTCTATTTTTAGGTCTTGGGTTCATTTCCAGTTCTTTTGTTTTACAAGAGTAGGTAGATAGGATCTAAATTGATGCGTTTATTGATGGACTTCTGGTCAGAATGCCTTTCCTCTCAGAATGTCCTTGCGTGTCTTAGTATATGTGTACTTTGTCTCAGTCAAAGTGGTGCCCTTCTTTGTCTGTATGTATGGAACATAGTGATAGTGCGTCCTGTCTTTTGGTGGCTAGTTGGTGTTCGTGTATCCGCGTAACACAACAACAGGACAGTTTCAATGGTGGAACAATGATTTTATATGCACTGTTTAATCAATGTGTGTGTGCAGATAAGTAACATTTTTCATATGTGCACAACACATTCTAAATGAATAACGGAGACACAGTTAACAAAAAGTGATGCATATGATGTAAAGAATTTATAAAACATTAAAACATCATTTGATTCTCATCTAAAATGATATGTTCCCTTTCTCTCAACGATCCCTCCTTTTCTGTAATTCTCCACTCCAATCTCTCCTTCTTATCAGGATGTGTTATAAATGCTTGCTTCTGGTGTCCCAACTTATTTCAGTTAATCCCCTTTCTACCAGAATTCAATATGTTGGCCTGTTGGATATTTTCCAAAGCTAGTGTCTGTCATATTATTGGAAATAAAAATTCTGGCATCAGAGCCAGCATTTGAACACATTGCTCTGTTGTCCATGCACTGTACAAAGGACCACAGCGCACAGGAATTGCCAAAACATTGAGGGATATGCATCTACTTCTTTCGATGATCTAGTTTTCTCATTTTTCACATTTCCTCATCTATGTTGTCTCGCTCTTTCTCTCTTTGTATCTAGTTAAGAAATTTACCAATTATTCTTTGCGTCTCTTCTCTCAAAGCTCCTTCTTTCAGTTTATATCTATTGCTCTCTTCTTGATGTAATGTGATTATAAATGTGCAATGTAACTTCAAAGGCATGCGGGAGGAGCTGGCCAGAGTTAATTGGAAGGGGAGCCGAGCTGGGCAGACCATGGAACAGCAAAAGCAGGAATTTCTGGGGATATTTTGGAGGATATCAGAAATTCATCCCAAAGGAGATGAAACATACTCATGGCAGGACAAGGCAACCATGAGTAATAAGGCATCAAACCAAAAAAAGAAACATACAATGTGGTGAAGATGATTGGGAATCCAGAGAATTCATTGGCTCTGAAACTCCATAAGGCTGGCATCACTGACACAAAAGAGCTCTTAATCATGGTCAGGGAGAGAAACAGAGGAAACGCATTCACTTTAAACACAGAAAATGGTATTACTCAAGGAAAAAGATTCAGATGAATTAAACAATTGAATTAAAATCAGTTAATTGTTTTGCAGAATGTGTCAGATTGAAAGCATGACCCGGGAAGAGGCCCTCAGCAAAATGAGAGTATGAAAATGGAAGTGTTACCACATCAGAAACCAGAGTAGGTCACTGAGTACATGACTGATGGGTGAATGGGTCTCGATGTGAACTAAGGGACAGACAGCAGAATTGCATTGCAGATATTGCAGATCAAAACTGCGTATTTATGTAGTGCTGCAGACTACAGCAGCAGGAGAAGCAAAACAGCATTCAACCACAACCTGTAACTTTTAGCCTCGAATAATTTCCTCAGTCTGCCATTGCCATCAATATGATCTATGTTTCAGTAATGACTGTGGGTGAACATGACTGGGTCAGAACCACGTGAACCTAAACCTGATGCTCACCCATTAAAGCTACCACATTTGACCAACAAATCTGATCAAAGCTCCGCAATCCTGTCACATTCTGACATAACTGGTGATGGATGATTGAACAAATGACTGGAGCAAAGGGCTCCACAAATATCCCCATCCTAAATAATTGAACAGCTCTGCACATCAGTGTAAAAGACCAGGATGTGGTAGCTGCACCACCCTCAGCCAGAAGTGTGGAGTTGATGATCCACCTCACCCTCGCCATGATACCCACAGAATCACAGATGCCCGTCTTCAACCAATTCGATTTGCTGTACGTGACATGAAAAAACAGCTGAACACAGTACGTACGAAAAAGGCAATGGTCCCTGACCCCATTCCTGTAATAGGACTGAAGACTTGTGCTGCACAACAAGCCGTGTCCCTGGGGAAACTGTTTCAATCCAGCTCCAACTCTGACATCTCCCTGGTAATGTGGAAAATTACTCAACTATGTCCAGTTCCTAAGAGGATTATAATTACAATCTGACCAGTTACCTCCCCCTCAGACCCACCTCGACAGTCAAATTGGTGGGAGTTCTTTTTGACAGAGTTATCAAACAGCACAGAAATAACCTGCTCAGTATGATTTCAGATAGGTCCCCATGTAGAGATGGTGCAGCTGTGGAAAAGTCACTGGATTACTAATCCAGACCAGGCTAATGCACTGGCAGCTGGTGGAAGTTAAACACAATTGACAAAATATTAGGATGCTAAATCTGGTGTCCGTAAATAGTGACCTTCAAGCCAATGTCGATTGTTCACACCAATTTGCTTCACAAATGTCCTTTTAGAAAATGAATCTCCCGTGCTTTCCTGGTCTGGCCTAAACGTGACTGCAGACACACAGACATGTGATAAACTCTTCAATGGTCTCTGAATCCGCCAAACAAGACATTCTATTGTATCAAACTCTTCCGAGGTCTAAAGGATAAAACCGGACAGAACACCCGGCCCCAGCCTCAGTATCGGAATAGGGAATGAGAAACACAGTCCTGTTGACCCTGCAGAGACCTCCTTCCTAACATCTGAGAGCTTGTGACAACATTTACAAACTACATAGAAACATCGGGAATGGAGTAGGTCATACAACACATTGAGCCTTCCCCCATTCCAGTTCATGTTCAAATATGTACACACTGCACTTTTCCCACACACTGTACACATCCCTTAATGTGATTAACTGTGGGAAGCTATAAAGTAGGAAGTGCACTCGTCCCTTTGGTCTGTCGAGTTTGCTACCCAATTCAATATAATGATACCTGGCCCTTTATTTCCATATCGTTCTCCTTCTCTCCCACCATTCCTTTACTGTCTCTACGTCCGTATTTATTTTCAGTGTCTTGGCTTCCAGGTTCGAGTGCATTCCCCAGGTTCACCAGTCGCTGAGTGCAGACATTTATTGTCATCTCATTGCAGAATGGTCTGTCTGTACCTAATACTGTGGACCCTTGTTTTTGATACCACAGCCAGGGGAATTATTATCCCTGCTTCCAATCCATCTCACCCTGTCAGAGCTTGATATATCTCACTGAGATCTCCACTCATTTTCCTAAACCCCATAGAATACAGGCCCAGTCGCCCCAACCTCTGCTCCCACAACAAGCCTGTCATCACAAAGATCGGTCTGGTCATCCTTCACTGCTCTCCCTCAATGTCAGGTTTGTCCTTTATTATGTACCGAGACCAAATCTGCACAGAATACTGCACAGTGTTTGAGATAGGGTCACACCAAAGCCCTCTACAGCTGCAGTAAGACACCCTTACTCCTGGACTCAAATCCCCCTGAAATGAAGGTCAGCACATCATTGATCTTCCTATCTGGTTCTTGCTCCTGCAATATTGCTTTCAGTGACTGGTTTACAGGGAGATCCAGATCCTTTGCAATGTTGTAGCTCCCCAGTTGGTAGGGCTATGTACACTGGGCAGCGTGTGAATGCCATTCCCAGTATTGACTTCTGACTTCAGAACTCACTGCGCTGTAGGGACCTCGGAGGGCCGCGCAGAAGGAAACAACAAAAAGACCCATACGTCGCTTTTTAGATCAACATGTTTCAAACGATCCCTTTTCAAATGAAAAGCTGCCAATCTCTTGTTCCCACTAAAGGGTACACCGTCACCTCTACCCACCTTGCTCTCCTTCTGCCACGTATTTGCCCATTCACTCCACTTGTCTTAGTCACCTTGAAGCTTTTTTACAACCTCCTCACCCACTCGCAATCCAACATCCTTTAGTTCTCTCAGCAGGTTGGGATATATTGTATTTGATTGACGCAACCAAATGTTTAATGGTTATTGTGAACAGATGGGACCCGAGCACCGATACCTGTGATACCTCAGCAACCTTCCTCTGTTCAAAAAATCTGGTTTTTCAATTAATTTATTTTGTGAATCTGGGTGTGACTGGCTGGGCCGGCATTTATTTCCTGTCCCTAGTTGCCCCTTGAGAAGGTGGTGGTGAGCTGCCTTGTTGAACCACTGCGGTCCACTGTGGATTCAGTGATAGTAACACCATTGAATGCCAAGGGCAGTGTTTAGATTGCATTTTAGTGGTGATGGTCACGGTCTGGCAATTGTGTGATGTGAATATTACTTGCCACTTGTCAGCCTGGATACTGTCCAGATCTTGCTGCATTTGGACATAGACTGCTTCAGTATCTGATGAGCCACAATGTTGCTGAATATTGTGCAATCATTGGCGAACATCCCCACTTCTGACCTTAGAATAGAGGCAAGGTCATTGCTCAAGCAGCCCTGAAGATGTATGGACCTAGGCCACTGCCCGAGGGACTCCTACAGACTTGTCCTGGAGCTGAGTTGACTGACCTTTATCAACCATGACCACCTTCCTACATGTTAGGTATGATTCCAACCAGCAGGGAGTTTCCCTCTGATACCCATTGATTCCAGTGTTGCAAAGGCCCCTTGACACCACACTTGGTCGAAGGCAGCCTTGATTTAAAGGGCTGTCACTCTCACCCCACCTCTGTAATTCAGCTCTATTGTCCATGTTTGAACCACGGTAATGAGGTCAGGAGCTGAGTGGCCCTGGTGGAGCCCAAACTGAGCGTCATTGACCAGGGTATTGCTGGGCAGGTGCTGCTTGAAAGCACTGAGACCTTTCACCACTTTACTGATGATCGAGAGTAGACTGATGGGTTGGTAATTGGCCGGATTGGATTTGTTCTGCTTTTTGTATACAGGAGACACTTGGGGTAATTTTCCACATAATCAGGGAAATGTAATTGTTGTAACGGTATTGGAACAGCTTGGTGAGGGCAGTGACAAGGTCTGGAGAACAACGTTTCAGTACTATTGACAGAATATTGTCAGAGTATGTATCCTCTAGGGTATCCAGTATCTCCAACTGAATCTAGATATCGCGTGGACTGAATCAAATTGGCTGATGACTGGTAACTGAATTGCTGAGGACCACTGGAGGAGGCCGAGATGGATCATCCACTCAGCACTTCTGACTGAAGATTGTTGCGAATGCGTGAATATTATCTTTTGCACTGAAGTGCTGGGCTTTTCCATCATTAAGGATGGGGATACTTGTGGAATCTCCTACTCCGACGACTTGTTTAATTGTCCATAACTATTCTCAACTAGAAGTGGAAGGACTGCAGAGCTTAGATCTGATCCGTTGCTTGTGGAATCACTTAGCTTGTCTGTCACTTACTGCTTATGCTGTTTGGCGCACAAGTAGTCCTGTTTGGTGACTTCATCAGGCAGACACCTCATTTTCAGGTATGACCGGTGCTGCTCCTGCCATCCTGCACACTCCATTGAACTAATGTTGATCCTCTGGTTTGATGGTAATTGTTGTGAGGAGGATATGCCAGGCCATGAGGTTGTGCTGGAGTACAATTCTGCTGCTATTGATGACCCGCAACACGTTATGGAAACCCAGATAGATCTGTTCGAAGTCTGTCCCAGTTAGCACGGTGATAGTGCCACCTAAAATGGGGGAGGTTATTCTCAATGTGCAGGTGTGACTTTATCTCCACAATAACTATGCAGTGGTCATTCTTACCGACACTGTCATGGACAGATACTTCTGCAACTGGCAGATTAGTAAGGCTGTGGTCAAATATGGCTTTTCCCTCTTGTGGGTTTCTTCACCACCTGCCGTAGACCCAGTCTCTCATTTATATCCTTTAGGATACGGCCAGCTCAATCAGTAATGCTGCTGCTGAACCACTCTTTTTGTGGACATTGACGTCCCTAACCCAGAGTTACCTTAAATTAAACCTTAAATACAATGTCAGGCTGTTGCTCCACGTGTCTGTTTATTTCTATTCACTGTTTCTTGCCTGCTGTCCCATTCTAGAAACATGACCATATATTTGCCCCAATCCACTAAGATTTGAATTTGCAAATTAGGCTGGGAGCTTTATCAACATTTTTCTGAAAATCCACGTGTTTTACATCCATTGTTTCTCTTTCATTTGTCTCCCAGTCTGTTTCTCAAACATAATTCCCATTTCATAAACCTGTGTTAGTGTTGTCTATGACCATTATTTTCAGTCCCAATGATTTCTCCCAAACCATTTATTTACTATGTTCTGTGTTCCATGTACTATTTCGTTTTCCAGACCAGACTTGGTTTTCCTGGTATTGTCTGTGTACTGTGAAGACAGAACTGAAGTAGTGGATTCATAGTTTTGCCATTTCCCTGTTTCCCATTCTCTATTCTCTGGTTTCAAACTGGAAAGAAACTGCACTGTTTTTTATACTTCTCACATTGACATAATTTGACAAGCTATAACAGTTCACTCTTATAACCTTTGTGAACATTATCTTCAGAAACCCATCAATTCCTATCTTAAGCTGCTCAGCTCCACATCAGACACGCACAGGAGCATAGTCTCTGTACCAACAGAAATACAGCACGATCTATATTAGTCCCACTTTCCAACACCAGACACATAGCCTGGAATGTTATGAAAGTTCCAAATGCTCGTCCAAGTACTTTTAACGTTGAGAGGTTAGCCGTGATAATTCCCCACTCAGGAAGTACATTCCAGACCTCAACACCCTCTGGGTGAAAAAAAGTAATCTTTAAATCCTCTCTGAACCTCAAACCCTTCACTTTAAACGTGATGTCCCTTGTTCTTGACCCTCTGTCTAGAAGGAACAGTTGTTGTCTGTCCACACTGTCCATGCCCCTTGTTAACTTATCCTTCTGAATCACATCCCCCTCAGCCTCTCCGTCCAAAGTAAACAACCCGAGCTTATCTCGCCTCTCCCCATAGCTGATATGCTCCATCCCAGGGAACATCCTGGTGAATCCCCTCTGCAAACCCCTCCAGAACAATCACATCCATCCTGTAATGAGGCTCCCAGAACGACATACAGTACTCCATCGTGGACTAAACCAAGCCCTGTATAGCACTTATAATCTACTCCCTGCTTAATAAACGCTACACCCAAGGTTCAATTCTCAACTAGTCTATTACCCTGTTCAGTCACATTCAGGGATGTGTGGAGAAATACCCTCTGACCTTCCTAGTGTGCTGCCAATCATTGTGTACACCCCATGTCTGGTTCCTCCTTCCAAAGTACATCACCTCATATTTATCAGGATCACATTCCATCTGCCATTAATCTGCCCATCTGATCATTCCACTTGTATTTTCCTGTAAAATCAGAACTTCCTCCTCAATGCCAACCATTCGGCCAATCTTTGTGTCAAACACAAACTAACTTATCACAATTCCCACCCCTCCACCCACTCCCCCTCCAGATTCACATCTATACCATTTATGAATGCTACAAACAATAAGGGACACAGCACTGATCCCTGTGGTACACCAGGGAACACTGGTCTCCAGTCACACAAACAGCCTTCTCCCACCACCCTCTGTCTCCTGACACTAAGACAAATTTCGTTGTAACTTTTCAAGTTATCCTTGATACTCTGAGATTTTACTTTATGTTTTTCAGTTTCCCATTTGGAACTTTGTCAGAGGCCTTGTTGCAAATCTAAATAAGCGACCTCCTCAAACTAATTCAATCAAATTCATTAGATGTGACTTCACTCTGATAAAGTCATGATGGTTATCCCTGATCAAACCTTGTGACTCTGATTGGAGTTCGATTTTCTCCTTCTCTATTTTCTCCAGTAGTTTCCTGAACAGTGATCTAATACTCGCTCGTCCATAGTTACCTTGGCAAATCTCTACCACCCTTACTGTGAAGTGGAATCATATTAGCTGTTCTCAAGTCCCTCTGGCACCTCCCCTGTGGTCAGATTCCAATTAAAGTTTCCTCCCTTGACTCCAACATTATCCAGACCTGTGGATCGGTCCAATTTTATACCAGACACAGCCTCACACCCCCGCTCGTATTTTACATCAATCTGTTCAAGAGCTTTCCAGTCCATCTTCTCGAATTCTGTACCTGCATCCTCCTTCTCCCAAGTAAAACAGCTGTGATGTTTACATGTAACAATCTATCAATGTTCTCCGGCTTGACACACTGATTGCCCCCCTTTGGTTTCTGATGGATACTAACTATTTGCTGATTATTCTGTTCTACTTGCCCGTGTAGAATACCGTGAGATTCTCCCTAATCTCGCCTGCTTGCCCTTCTCCATGTCTCTCTGTTATTCAGTCCCCTCTATGTTCCTAAGTTTCTAAGTTTCACTACAATCACCTCTCATCTTTTGAAATTCGAGATCACAGGCTGAGTTTCCCCATCAGACAATCTTGCCATTATATGGATTAATCTGGAGAATACCTTTCGCAGTTCCTCTGTAGTCAGTATATTCTATCTTAGATTGGGACTCCAAACGGTACGCAATACTCTAAGTTTAGTCTCAGCAACACTGTATGCAGCTGGTGCACGACATTTTCTATATTCCAATTACATTCACATGAATGTAAACCTAATTTTTAGTTTCCTATTTGCATGCGTTCTTCCCAATTCCTTTCACTTTAACTTTCCTTATGATGTTAGTGGGAGAGTTCTTAATGAAAGATCCTCCTGAATATCCAACGATACGTTATCCACTAGCTCCTTGTTGCCTACGTCCGCAAGAATCATCTTCCAACCATTCCAAAAATTGTTTGCCACTTATGGTTTTCATTTCATCGATGCATTATCATCCTCCCCAGTTTTCCAATTACCTTCTATATATCCAGTAACACGTTCTTTGTAATTCAGCCCAAGAGACACCCAACCGCGGAGTTAACTGATCGGTAGTTCACCACTCTCCATCTTCATCCCTTCTTAAACTGTTGGATAATATTTATAACTTTTGCCACATCCAGATTGGCTAAACATCTTTCCGGAATGTATTGGAAAATAACGTGATAATCTGCGATGCATTCAATATGCCGTTTGCTGCTTCCTCTGGAATTCTTGTATGAAGTACATCTGATCTGTCAGATTTATAGATACTCAATCCAGCTTTCTTTTCAAAGATGACCTCAACACTGATAAGAATTGTCTTAGACTTTACTTACACAAGTCCCATGGTCACTTGGTATTTCTGGGAGAATTTCTGGATATTCTGCCTTGAAGATAGACCCAAAGAAATTGTTTCTTTCCCCTGTGATTTCTCTGTTCTCTACAATAAATTACCCTGTCCGCACACCTACTGTTCCACATGTGACCTTGTTTTTAGTTTTGTTTCATACACTGATGTACTTTTTTTTAAAGCAGTCTTTATGTTTTTTTAGCAGTCTTTATGTTTCTCTTCAGCAGTCTTTATGGTTTTCTTTAGCAATCTTTATGTTTTTCTTTTGTTTGCATTCTGTTTCGCTTTTTGATTTCCTTCTCATTTTCTTGGTCATCCTTTACTGGGTCTACATTTCTCTGAATCCACTGGCTTACAACAACACTTGGCATTTTGAGCTGCATTTAAGCTGCCTCCTTTGACCTAATAGGTAGTTAAAGGTGAGGCTGAAAGGGTTATGTCGGAGAGGAGGGTGGACCAGATTGATGGGAAGGAAGATGAACACATTGGAACGTTCAAAAGGGGGAGTGTGCTGAGTTGGAATATTGGACTGGGATAAGGTGGAGTTACGGGAAATGGGGAAACTGGTGAAATCTACATTAATTCCCTGTGGTTGGAGTGTCCCAAGGCAGAAAAGGAAGCTTTCTTCATCCATGCTTCGGGTGGTTAGGGTTTGGTGATGGAGGAGGCCCAGGACTCTCATGTCCTTGGCAGAGTGGAAAGGGGCGTTAAAGTGTTTAGCCACAAGGTGGTGGAGTTGGTCAATGTGGCTGTTCCAGCGATGTTCTCTGAAATGATCCACATATGTCTCGCCAATGTAGAGAAGACCACACTGAGTTTAAAGGATGCAGTAGATGAGGTGTTCTGTCTCCCTTCATCACCTATCACTTTCAACACCACCTTCATCTACATATCGCATTCCGAGCTACCTGCCTCCTGCCACATCCCCTTCTCATTTATCTCTCAGCTCCCTTGACCCAGAAGCCTCATTCCTGATAAAGGGTTGTGCCCGAAACGTCAATGCTCCTGCTCCTAGTACACTGCCCGACTGTGCTTTACCAGCGCCACTGATCTCCACCATCTGCAGTCCCCAATTTCTCCTCACACCTTCAGGACTTGCATGATTCAGATTTATAACAGTTACTTCAAATAAAACAAACACTACCGAGTACTCAAACAGTATAAAAGAAAAACAATACATTGTGTTCACAGTTCCCAAAAGGTCCTTTACAGCAAAGTTTTCAATTATCTTTTCTGATCATCCAACATCAATTTCTAAATAACCTGATCTCTAGCTCCGTGCTCGACAAAATGTTAATGCCAGATATCTAACACATGCTCATGAAATCCATTTTTCCCAGCATTAGCATTCAGTTGGGTTAACACAGTTTAGATATAATGTAAACAGTACATTATTACTGCAGTACCCACAAATGTGTATATCTCATTTTCCTGTTTTATAACATGTCCAGCATTTGTATAGCAGCTTTCACTTTGATATCTAACTCCCATCAATGTTTCCTTCTGCTTGCTGTTTTTATGCTCCACCTTACAAGATTCTGTAAAATCTGAGTGACGTGGACTTTGGGGAGATTAGTCGTAGAGATCATCTTGCCACATCATTTATGATCTTCTTAAGCATCATTGTGACATTTTCTCTAGATTTCCCGTTATCCTAGTGGAGTAGAGAAGAACAATGATCATTCAACAATGCTCTATATTTGCCCCAGCGTGCTGAGAAGCTCTAACCTGGGTGGGAACCTTACAACAGGCTGGTAAAGCATTGCTGCTGCTGTACAGGATCTTCGTGAGTTCACATCTGGAGTAGTGTGTACAGATTTGGTCTCTTCAATGAAGAAAGGATGTTGTTATATTGGAAGCAGCTCAGAGATGATCCCCTCACCTGATTCCTGCAATGAAGGTGCTAGCTTATATTGAAAGGATGATCAGGTTGATCCAATAGCCATTGGAGTTTACAAAAATGAAAGAAGATCTTATTTCAACATAGATGACAGGAAGGAGTCAACAACTGAAGAGAATTACACAGATAGTGGGGGAATCCATTCCGTTCTCCAGCCTGATACACACGAACAACAGAAGGATATTCAGGCCTTTGACACTGTTACACCAGAATAGGACGAGGCTGTTCAGCCCCTGAAGCCGAATGTATATTTCCAGGAGGACAGGAGGAGGCCAATCAGCCCCGTGATTCTATAACACTGGCCCCAGAGTTCGCCATGCAGCACCTGTATCCTATTACACAGCAACAGGATCAGGCCATTCAGCCATCTCAAGTCCGTAACATAGGAACTGAAAGTGGTCACACAGTGACTGGAGGTTTGTTACACTGGGATAACAGGAGGCCATTCAGACCCACTGAGTCTGTTGCAAGAGAATTGGATAAGAATAAAAAAAATCTGAGACTTATTTCATGAGAAAGGAGGAGGTAATTCAGACACGTGTCTGTTGTGTGGGAACAAGAGAAGACCAATCTCTCCCTTGGTCCCATCTCTGGGATACATGAGGAGACCGTTCAGTATCTTCACCGATTATGGAGAAATATGAGAAGACCCATCAGACCCTCAAAATGTTACACAGTAACGGGAAGATTCCATAATCCCCCATCCCTCTAACGCATCAACAGGAGGTGGTCATTCTGGCCTTGGAGATGACAACTTGGGAACCCCAGAAAGACTTCATCCCATTGATTTTGTACACCAGCAGGATGTTGAGTCCAGTCAGCCACACATACCGCTTATGTAGCAACTGGATCACATCTCTTAAAACCCTTTTGCCCATCAAACAGGAATTCAAAGAAAACGTAAAGGGTTTAGAAAGGGAAAAACTTATAATAACTGAATACATTAGGGAGTAAAATGTAACAATAAAGTATTGTAATTTAAGGCAAATTATTCGAATCCATTGTTGTGGACATTTGCAAACGTAAACCACAATCCATCGGAGTCAACATGGTTTTACAAAGGATAAATCATGATTGAAGTGTTTTCTTGATTTCTTTAAAGATGTGACAAACAAGGTGGATAGTGGGAATCTTGGAAATGGAATATATCTGGTCTTCGTGAAGGATTCAGATACGTCACTTCTCCAAAGAGTGAGTGGTAAGACCAGACAGCATGGGTTTAGAAATAATTTATTGGTTTGGATGGAGGATTGGATATCGAACAAAATGCAGTCAGATGAATAAACTGTGTCAATTTCTATTGGAAAATGCAATTTGTTGGGTGTCATAGATTTCAGTTCTCATGCTTCAACCATTTGGGATCGATATTATTACTCGGTTGACGGGATAGAAAATACTATAGCTACATTTTCAGATGACACTAACATTGGTGGGAAATTACTTCGGAATGATGATGCAAGAGATTTAAAAATCTATATGAATAGATTGGGTGAATGGGCAAACATTTGGCAATGAAAATTAAAGTGGATAAATATGGGGTTATTCAAGTTGGCCAGCCTAATAAAAAGGCAGATGATTATCTAAATGGAGAGAAACTTCAAAGTGCTTAAGTGCAGAGGGAGCTGGGTGTCTGTTTGCATATCACAGAAAACTTGCTTGCGGGTACTTGAAGTAATGAGGAATGCAAGCATAACTTCAGCGTTTATTTATAAAAGGATAGAGTAGAAAGGTAGGGAGTGTTGCTGTAGCTATGCAAGGTATTAGTGAGGCTGCAAGTGGAGTACAGTTTGGGTGTCCTGCAGAATGAGGTATTTCCATTGGAGGCAATTCAGAAGAGCTTCATTAGATTGATTCCATATTTGAAGTGTTTGTCTTATGAAAAGAAATTGAGCAGTTTAGGCCTATACTCTCGAGTTTATAAGAATGAAAGGAGAGCAAATTGAGGTCTGTAAAATGCTAAACGTAATTGAAAGTGTAGCTGTTGAATGGATATTTTTTCATGTGGCGCAATCTACAATAAGACACTACAGTTTGAGGATCGAGAGAAAGTAGGGATGTCGAACAGAGGCCGCGATGACACCAGCCATGAACGTATTCCATGGCGGAGCAGTTTCGAAGGGTTGGATTCCTGACTGATGCTCCTTGTTCATATTCAGCTTTACGACTGTGTTACACAGTAATGGGGGAGGATTATGTATCAAACAGGAAGCAGGTACAACGGATAAAACAGTCCAAATCAGTTTGACACAACGTCACCGGTGGAGTCACACAGTGACCAGTGCTGGGTCCTCAACTATTTACAATCTATATCAATGATCAGGAGGATGGAACAGATATACAGATACTGATTTTGGTCATGTTGCTGTGATAAGCAAGAGATTAAATTATCAAGAGAGAGTGGAGGGTCTACAGATAGATACAGAGAGGAAAAGGCAATGGAGAATAATTTGGCAGCTGCAATATAACATGATATAATCTGTCATTTCATTTACAGGAATAATGGAAGGCAGTATGTTACTGAAATGGAGAGGGATTACAGGGATTAATGAGACTGTGTACTGGTGGGGTTCACTCAGACCCGTTCAGACATGGGAGGTTTTGCTCTATCCCTGATCATCTGCTCCTTGATGGTCCAGTGACCCCATTGCTCTCCGTACACATGGAATGTTTTGAAGTGTTTGGTTGGTGATGGGGGATGCTATTTTTAAACGTGTATCAAGGGATGGCCTTTATCCAAGATACATTCATTCTTTTATACATAAAGATCTGAAGACGATGGGAATGGCTGCCTGCTTGTGAATGAAGAGGCTGTGGCTGCAGTGAGGACAGCGGTATTCACCAACATGATGCACTGTGATGGGCACGCTGCAAGATTAATACAGAGAGTGCTCCTTCAGTTCCTCTACCTCTCCCCATTGACATGGCTACTCCGCAGATACCATGTACACCATCGGGAATCCCATTATACTGGATACACCCGGCAGCTCCCTGCTGAGGGTGAAACAATGTATTTACCTCATCCACCATTTTTATCCTCCGTCACTGAATGGTTACATTGATGGCAACATACTGGGAGATGATGGATATGTCACCCAGTCCTGTTTGAAAGTTCCAGAACATAGAAGTTGAATGAAACTGTGACCTGAACAGCCACTGGCAGCACCATCCTCCCCCTGGTGTGAAGCTGCAGGACATGTTAAAGGAGGTGACACCGCTCTGTGACCAGCTCCTTGTTTAATCAGTGTCCTCTCACACTCTGCTCCTGGGTTAAGTGGAGCTTGGGAAGCTGTTCCTGGAAAATCCAGGGTGGACACAGCAGATCCCTTTCCCCACACACACTGCGTGGTTTCAAAGCTTCCCCTCTCTGCAACCTCTGCTCCATTTGTTGTTCATGTTGCAGATCCAGATGTTGTAATTACAGTCCCCAGGCTCCATCCAAAGTTGGGTCACCAAATCCAAAGGTCACCCTGAATATCTGAGGCAGCTCAGAGCACAACCTCCAGCAAACCATCCCCAGCTGCTGCACTAACATTTCAATAACAGGAGTCAGTTAGAAACCCCTCGTCTATAAGTGTTGTGGACCAGATCAGATTCCCGCAAAATATAATAAGAAGGCCGCTTAGACCCAAACCTTTCCTTATTTTGAATATAGATGTGAAGTATGCTTTCCAGATATGTTGTGACTGGTCAAACCACTCGACGTTAAGCAAAACATAATCTAATTAAATGCTTTAGTTAAAATACAATCAAAGAAAAGAACATTTCCGGATGGCTTATATGTTGGAACAGTTACACAAACAATAGATTCCGTACCTTCTTGGTATACACCGCTTGGCACAACGATATATTCAAATACAGATTCTTACATGCAGTTTTCTGATCCAGGAGAAATCAACATCAACAGAGATCTCAGAGAGAAAAGCAGCTGGGGGTCCTGTATTGAAACTCCGAACATATTTGGGATCCCCAGCAACTTCTGAATGCTGCAGCTAAAAACAAAACGAGGAAACCTGGTCTGGGAGAGCTGGCCACTGCCCTTCCATTGTTACCACCGTTTTAATAAAACCTAAAGGCTTTCTCAGTTATTTACTTAAACTGTTTTCAGACAGAAATTCTTCACCTCTGCCTTAAAAACCTCTCGTCAAAAAAAAACTAAGATAAAGTAATCTCAAAGTTTGGGAGAAGATTTGTATCTCGGGTGCTCGTTGTTGTGGTTCTGTTCGCCGAGCTGGGAATTTGTGTTGCAGACGTTTCGTCCCTTGTCTAGGTGACATCCTCAGTGCTTGGGAGCCTCCTTTGAAGCGCTTCTGTGCTGTTTCCTCCGGCATTTATAGTGGCCTGTCTCTGCCGCTTCCGGTTGTCAGTTCCAGCTGTCCGCTGTAGTGGCCGGTATATTGGGTCCAGGTCGATGTGTTTGTTGATAGAGTCTATGGATGAGTGCCATGCCTCTAGAAATTTCCTGGCAGTGCTTTGTTTGACTTGCCCTATAATGGTAGTGTTGTCCCAGTCGAATTCATGTTGCTTCTCCTCTGTGTGTGTGGCTATCGAGGATAGCTGGTTGTGTCGTTTCGTGGCTAGTTGGTGTTCATGGATACGGATCGTTAGCTGTCTTCCTGTTTGTCCTATGTAGTGTTTTGTGCAGTGCTTGCATGGGATTCTGTACACGACATTGGTTTTGCTCATGTTGGGTATCGGGTCCTTCGTTCTGGTGAGATATTGTCTGAGAGTGGCTGTTTGTTTATGTGCTGTTATGAGTCCTAGTGGTCGCAGTAGTGTGGCTTTCAGTTCGGAAATGCTCCTGCTGTATGGTAGTATGGCTAGTCCTTTGGGTTGCGGCATGTCCACAAGCTAGGGACACAGCCAGGCAGAACGGATTCAGGATGATCCAGGTAATGATTACAGACGCTCACGGCAGACTACACAAATACAAAAAAGAAATTGCGCGTTAAAACCGTTAATTTCAAAAACCACCAATCAGGAAAGGACCTGGACCATAGAACAGGCCGTCGCCATAGGACAGAACAGGTCCACACACCGCAAAAAAAAAACGTCACTAAAAGAAAAACTGGTCAAACTAACACACAACGAAGAGGACACCACAATACACACCTGGGTTAAAAACCTCTCCCACAGACAGCTCACACACAAGGAAAGAACAAAACTGGCTAATGGGCTCAACTACAACCACAGGGACGCCAAGACAGCAGACTTCCTAGCAGCACTAGAATGCACACTCAGGAATAATGGACTGACAGAAGAGACACAACAAACAGTGAGACAAAATATCGTACATCTGATAACTAGAAAAAGACAAACACAACCTCAACACCAAGGAGAGGGAAGCACTAAAATCACTAAGAAATGATAAGAACATAATCATACTACCAGCTGACAAAGGCAGAATGACGGTCATCCTGGACAAAGCAGAGTACATCCAAAAAGCACAACAACTACTTGCAGATATCAACACCTACCAAAAGCGGGAGTTTGACCCCACCCCACAGCTCACTAATAGGATAAACACACTCAGGAATCTACAAAAAAGCGGACAGATAACCAGGTCTGACCGACAAAGAATGAAACCTGAAAGCAACAACACCCTCAGATTCTATGGACTACCCAAAGTGCACAAACCAGACATCCCACTCAGACCCATAGTATCACTACCAGGGACACCATCACACAAACTGTCCAAAGAATTACAGCAGAAACTGAAACACCTGATCAGCGGATCCAGACAATCTATACAATCGACACAGGAATTCTTGGACATCATCAGAAATAGTCACATAGACAAGGAAGAAACTCTGGTCTCATTCGATGTAACGGCACTCTTCACCTCTATCGACAAAACCCCAGCCAGAGAAACAATAGCCAACCCTTCTAGACAGACATAACAGACAACAGGACGTTAAATCTATCAACAAAGACGGCATACTTAAACTACTGGACTTGTGCCTCACAACACACTTCACATTCAACAACCAGATGTACGAACAAATCAACGGAACACACATGGGCTCACTGATCTCTGGAGTCATAGCAGAAGTGGTAATGCAAAAGTTAGAACAAACAGTCTTATCGCAAATTCAACCCACACTCTGGGTCAGATACGTGGATGACACCTTTGTAATAATTAAAAACACAGAAAGAGAGAACACACACCAGATCATCAACGCCACACTCACAGGAATCCAATTCACTAGAGAGGAAGAAAAGGACAACCAACTCCCATTCCTAGACGTGATGGTACAGAGAACACCGAACGGAGAGTTCACCACAAAGGTTGAAAGGAAAGCCACACACACAGACCAAGTCCTAAACTATGAAAGCAACCACCCCAACACACACAAACGAAGTTGCATCAAGACACTATTCAAAAGTGTCACAACACACTGCAGCACACCAGAACTGCAAAAAGAGGAAGAGGAACACCGATACAAGGTATTCGACAAAAACGGATACTCTCGCAATTTCATCAACAGATGCCTAAGGGAAAGACAACGGAACGAGGACATGCTGCAACCCAAAGGACTAACCATACTACCATACATCAGTAGCATTTCCGAACTGACAGCCAGACTACTGCGACCACTAGGACTCATAACAGCACACAAACCAACAGCCACTCTCAGACAATATCTCACCAGAATGAAGGACCCGATACCCAACATAAGCAAAACCAATGTAGTGTACATAATCCCATGCAAGGACTGCACAAAACATTACATAGGACAAACAGGAAGGCAGCTAACGATCCGTATCCATGAACACCAAATAACCACGAAACGACATGACCAGCTATGCTAACCAGCCACACACACAGATGAGAAGCAACATGAATTCGACTGGGACAATACTAGCATTATAGGGCAAGCCAAACAGAGAACAGTCAGGCAATTCCTAGAGGCATGGCACTCATCCACAGACTCTATCAACGAACACATCGACCGGGACCCAATAGACTGGCCACTACAGAGGACAGCTGGAACTGACAACCGGAAGCGGCAGGGACAGGCCACTATAAAAGACGGAGGAGACAGCACAGAATCGCTTCACAGGAGGCTCCCAAGCACGGAGGATGTCACCGAGACAGTGAACAAAACGATTGAAGGACAAATTCCCAGCTCGGCGAACAGAACCACAACAGAAAATAACCTTTTTACAGTGATAGTATCCTCACAACTCCATCTTTAATAAAATAATCCATCCATATACAAAGGTGGATTCATTTTAGACCTCCTAATCTTCCTCTTGGTAGACTGGAATGAATATATATTACATTGAATCTGAGCATACAAATGTTCACAGCTAGTTTCGATTTCAGTCATTTTACTCCTGCCACAGAATGCCTTTTATCTTTTTTCGTCCAAGTCTCCACAACGTGTCAAAACTTACATTTTCTCGCCCTGTCAACTTTATAATTTCAAGTTGAATGGCAGCAATAATAAACTCAATAAATTTTTTCTCCCTAAACTTCTCCACAAACTTTAAGGGGTCACGATCAGTGATAAAGATTTGTCTCAGGTATGTTATTCGCAATGTAAATGCTGAAATGTTGTAACGCCAACACCAAGCTCAAGGCCTCCTTCCCCATTGGGGAATAAATCTGTTGATGTTTCCACTGGACACTCCAACCACACGTTACATAATGGAGCACTTCTCATCTCTCCAATAGTCCTTCTGAATGACATAGCTCCTCATGTCTCAGCATAAAAGAGTTACATACTTCTGTACCTCTTAATGCTGTAATCTCTTTACCTGCTACTCCTGGCTTATGCCAGTAAACCTTACTCTCACAGGGAAATGTTTTAAGAAGATCTCACACATTCTTCTCAATCCCTCACAGAAACCAAACTTTGATTTCTGAACCCAATCATCATCATCAGCCATTTCTAATCTTGCCATTGTAACTCTCTGCCCTTCCACACGAGTTCTCACGACTGCAGGAAGTGAATTGTTGAACTTCTCCAAAATTAGAGTCTCACTCAGAGTGCCAAAGGTTTGTTCTGTTTTTAATACCCTTCCCCACCTTTCAAAATTACTTTGTTTGATTCTTTCAAACACAACGTGCGTTGAACCAGGGATGCTATTTTAGATTCCTGAAACACTGTCGGCTTCTGGCACAAGCTCATATGCACTTCAGATGGTTTTCTTCACCTCCTCCGATGGGGATGCAAATACCTATCAGCTTTGTTTGGATAAACTAAATCCACATGTTCTCTGGCCACTGAACTTGTTTAGCCACTTTCTGAAATGAAATTAAAAAGGCTCCCCCATAATTCTCATCAAATTTAGATAATGCTTGGATGTATTTAAACATATCCTGATCAGGCCTTTGGCTACCATAGGGTTGCTACTACCTCACTATCCTCTAATGGAAATCCATACAAAATGAAGAGGAATTTAGAATAACTTAAGTATTGGAAAACTTAACCGAATAATGGATACAGTACGTTCTACAAATGAACTGTTCAATCTATTAACATCACCTCAACACACCCCTTGGCAAAAAGGAACATTCAGATATGCATTCTTGCATACAGTTCTCCAATCCAGGAGGAAACACCATCAAGTGAGGCCTTAGAGAGAGTAGCAGCTCGGGATAATTTACTAAAACTTCCAACCCCTCTGCGACCCCAAGCACACGGTGATTGTTACAGCGACAAGAAAAAACAAACTAGAAAGCCTGGTCTGTGTGAGCTGGCCATTGTTACTACTATTTATTAAAAACGCTAAAAGCCCCGTAAGTTATTTACTTCAGCTGTTTTCAGTCGACAGTTTGGCCTTTAAGACCTCTTACTAAAAAAGAGAAACTAACACTTTATTTAAAAAAGTGACAGCATTGTCAGGCAATTTATATGCCTTGTCCTTCACTCAGTGGGCTTCCTCGTGTTACTGATCGCAAGGTCACCTGAGAGGGACAACCACAGGTCCAGACCAAGTTATAAGGATGTATCTCATAACTTCTGAAACATGCCTGTCCATCGACCATCACATGGGAAGTGAACAACAGCTTGATACACCATTTCAGTATTTCTGAGCTACACAATGCCAGCACTCGATACACGAGGGAGCCAAAGGCCAAGGCCAAGGAAAGATACAGAGGGACAGAGAGATTCACTTTCAAGACAGAAACAGTCAGTTAATTAACTGAAAAGATGTTGTGGAAATATGTGGAAAAAGACAGAGCAGTGGGACTAACTATCGAAGTGAGATCTTCGTGATTAAAATAACAAGAATGAGAACATTGAATAAAGGCATTGTCAGATCAGCTGGAATAGTTTGTTACATCAAGTTCTAAATCTGCTTCACAGAGCACCACAAAGAACATAAACTGGGACAAGATGACAGCCCAGCATGGAGAGCTGTGCAGACCGTGCTCGTGTGTTGCTCAGTAAACTGCACTATCTGCCCAGCATGAGAGTATTGCAAACTTTACTATCATATGCAAACTATACTCACATCAGATTATTGCCTACAATGGGAAGGTGTGTGTGTGTGTGTGTGTGTGTGTGTGGTTGAATGCGAAATTCATTGTTTGAGAAGGAACGCACGTGGAGGAAACTATTATAAATATGAACAACTGGCAGGCTTTTTATGAATCAACAGAGAGAGAACGAGAGAAGTTTCATGGACAGAAAAGATAAAGTATTTGAGAATGTGAAAATAAAGCCATTGCCAGACACAACAGCAATATACATCGGCGTGCACATGAATGACAGATGGATGGGAGTTTGGAATGAGGTCTAATCAGATTTGTTTGGGCAGGTCTGAAGCCAGGAGCGTCAGCAGCAGATTATTGGCTTCATTAAGCCTGTACTTCATAGCTCAAGGTTCAAACAGCAGATGGAATAAACCGGTGAGATATATTCTGGAGTGGTGAGTATTTCAAGTTAGAAATGTTCAGGGTATGGTGTCAAGAATTAGGTCATAGTCAAAGAGATGTCCCACAATTGTGACTTGTCTGCTTCAGCTGCTGCTATTGGCAAGGGCTGGGATGGAAACAGTGGAAGGAAGTGGAGTTTGTAACCAGAGCAGTAGACGGTGACCTCCATGCTCTTAACAGCAAAGGCAATGATACAATGCATTGTGGTTCTCCCCTGAAACTGAATAGATCAACATAGAGACCCGTGAGTAACACTGCCAGAACAGAGAGCGAGACAGTAATTGAACACGTTCATTAATGTAGTTAGTAGTGGTCTGTAGAGTGAATATCTGGATGGAGAGATTCAACAGGAACAGTAATAGTGACAAGATGTGTAGACTATATGAAATAACAATAATACAGTCATAACTGGTTTATAAAAAACAAAATCTGGGCAGTGATACTCACCAGGAACACCAACGATAGCCAGGAAGGGATAATAAAAATATTGAATAATGAGAAGAGCGTATAAGATCTGCGATGATAATGACATCCAATAAAATGAAGAAAGATACCAAACATAATCGGATAAGCTCCTGTATATTGTTTGAATATTCCAGTCTAATGTTCTCAGATTCTGATCCATTGTTGGAATATTTCAGTCTAATGTTCTCAGATTCTGATCCATTGTTGGCACATTCCAGTCTAATGTTCTCAGATTCTGATCCATTGTTGGAACATTCCAGTCTAATGTTCTCAGATTCTGATCCATTGTTGGAACATTCCAGTCTAATGTTCTCAGATTCTGATCCATTGTTGGAACATTCCAGTCTAATGTTCTCAGATTCTGATCTCTCCTCCCCTTCTCTCTGGATCTGCTGATCCCTGTCAGTGCTGTCGGTGATGGTCCCGCTCAGGTTATGGGATAACACATTGAACGCAGCCCATTTATCATTAAAAGATGGAAACCCTCCACTGGGATAATTAGAATCCATGGAGATTGGCATTAATCACACTTACCGAACAAATAGGCTCAGTTAACCTGTTGAAAACAACACTTTTCCCTTACTGGTTTTGGATGGAATGGATGAGGGTTGCTGAGCGATGGATCATAAATCTTTAAATCTTTTAAATCTTTTTATTAACTTGTATATGAGAGTATTAATAGGACACTGCAGGCGTCTATATATGTACCACTCTGTTTACGAAAGGAGGCAGTTATAAAATAACAGATCGACTGCATTAAAAAAATTCGGGTGGGCAAGTTTCTCGATACCTGAACACAAAGTACAGTAATGATTGACCAGAGTGCGGCCACTCCTGGTTTTAATTCCCTGTTGTCAAATCCTTTCATAACCTTGAGATTATTGACACTGCTGCTCAGGAACAGGCCGAAGCAATTCTGTCCCTATCGGCCTCTTACAGAGGGATAGGAGAAGGCCATTCAGCCCATTTTACCCTGTTACTACTTGAAAAGGTGGAAAGCTGGAATATTGGCACATTTTGCTGAAAGAATCATTCGCTGCAGCTTTATGAAGTGTTACTGAGAGGGCACCTGGAGTAAATAGTGTTGTTTGTGTTTCTGTAACTGAGAAGGAATAGATCTCCATTAGATACAGTTTACCAGATGATCATAATCCATGGCTTGCTATGTTATTTAATGTCTCAGATCTGTTACACAGGGACAGGAGGAGGCCATGAAGCCTCTTGAGTCCATTTCAGAGGGACAAGACGGGATCATTCAGCCTGTCCAGTCTATTACAGAGGGACAGGAGGAGCCTATTCAACCTCTCGAGCCTTTTACAGAGGGGCAGGAAATGTTTATTTAACATTCAAGTCTGTTACACATAAATATTAGTTTTAAACTAGTTGTGGAATAGGAAAGACCTGATGTAAACATTAAAGTTCTATCTTTGAACAAGGCTAATTTTGAAAGTGTTAGGCGAGCCCTGTGAAAGGCTGATTGGAATACCCTATTCACAGGTAAAGGGATGGTTGGAAAATGCAAGGCCATCAAAACTTGGTTTCAGAGAGTCCAGAGCCAACGTGTTCCTATTAGTGAGATGGGTAAGGCTGGTGGGTGCAGGGAGTGCTGGTTGGCTAGATATATTGATGTTATGGTCAAGGTAAGCAAGGAGGCATATGTCAGGTAAACAGAGCTGAGATTAAGTGAATCCCGAGAGGAGTATAAGGGCAATAAGTGTATAGTCAATGGGGAATTCGGGCCAGAAAAATGTGGACATGAGATAGCTTTAGAAATAGGGTTAACGAGGCATTGAAGCAACTCTACACATCCTTTAATTACAAAATATTAACTAGGGAGAGAATAGGGCACCTTAAAGATCAGTAAGGCTACGTATGTGTGGAACCATAGGAGGTGGAAGGGATACTAAACAAGTATTTTTCCTAGTATTTAATGTAGAAGAGGTTACAAGAGTGAGAGAATGAAGAAATACATAGTGATATCTTGAAAAGTATCTATATTACAAGGAGATGTTGGACATTTTAAACATATAAAGGTGAACAAATCCCTGGGACCTGATCAGTTGTATCCCAGAATATTATGGGAAGCTCGGAAAGAATTTGCACAGCGTTTTGCTGATATATCTGTAAGATTGATTTCCACAGGTGAGGTGGAAAAAAAATTGGAGGGTTGCTAACATAGTGTCATTATTTCAGAAATTAAGGAAAACCCAGGTAACTATAGATCGGTGAGCCTGACGTCAACGGTGACTAAATTGTTGGAGGGGATTTTGAGGGAAACGATGTATATGCATTTGGAAAGACAAGGACTGAAGAGGGCTTTGTACATTGGAGATCACGTCTAACTGACTCAATGGAATTTTTTGAGGAAGTGAAGAAGATGATTAATGAAGGCAGGACAGTTGATGTTGTCTTCATGGAATTCAGTAAGAAAACCAAAATGTTCTACATGGTAGACTGGTTAGCAAGGTTAGGCTGTCTGGGATCCAGGGAGAACTCGCAATTTAGGTCAAAACTTTTCTTGAATATCGGAGACAGGGTGTGACAGTTGGCATTTGTTCATTAAACTTGGAGACCTGTGACCAGTGGCGCTGCTCGCAAAGATCAATAGTGGGTCCATTGCCTTTTGTTACTTTACAAATCATTTGCACTTGAGTATATGAAGTATTGTCAGTAAGTTTGTAGATAATTCCAAATTTGGTGGTGTAGTCGACAGTGAGGACTGATCTCTCAGAATATAATGGGAACTTAATTAGGTGAGCTGAGGAGTGGCAGATGGAGTTTATTTTAGATAAATGCGAGGTGTTGCATTTTGGCAAGAAAAGTCAGGGCCAGGCATACAGGTCGGATCCTGTCGAAAGTTGCCAATCAAGGAGAACTCCATAGAAATTATAGAATCCCTACAGTTAGGAAACAGGATTTTCGGCCCATCGAGGCCACTCCGTCCCTCTAAACAGTATCCCACTGGACATACCCCAACCCTATCCCTCTCAGCCTGCATTTCCCATGGCTAATGCACCTTGCCCTCACATCCAAGTGTACTATGCACAATTTAGGATGGCCAACCTACCCTTACGTGTATATCATTATACTGTCGGAGGGAAACATAGCATCCGGAGGAAACTCACACAGACACGGGGAGGATGTGCAAGCTCCACACAGCCAGTCATTCAAGGATGGAATCAAACCCAGGTCGCTGCCCTGTGAGGCACCTTGTGGTGCAGGTTCTCCGTTCCTTGAAATTGCTGTCACAGGTAGACGGCGCAGTGAAGAAGGCACTCGGTGTTCTTCCCTATATTGGTGCGAGCTTTGAGTCTATGCGTTTGCATGACATGTTGCATCTGTACAGGACATTGATTTGGCCACTTTTGTAATATTGCCTTTAATTCTGGTCACCCTGCTGTCGGAGAGATGTTGTCAAACTTGAAAGGGTGCAGAAGAGATTTAAAAGAATGTTGCAGGTGTTGGAGGGTTGGAGTTACAGGGAGAGTTTGAATAGGCTGGGAGTATTTTCAAGTGTTGAGGCTGAAGGTGGACCTTAAAGAAATTTATAAAATCAGGAGGGGCATAGAAAAAGTAAACAGTCAATGTATTTTCCCAGGATAGACAATTCCAAATAAGGAATATGAAGGCTTAAGGTGAGAGGAGAAAGATTTAAAAAGGGAAATGAGGGACAACATTTTCACACAGACACCGCTGTGTGTATGGATTGAACAGACAAAAGAGGTGTTGGAGGCAGGTACAGTTACACCATTTAAAAGGCATTTGGATGGATACATGCATGGAACGTGTTTAGTTAGAGATGGGCCAAGTGCTGGCAAGGGAGACGAGATTAATTTAGGATATTTGGTTGGTATAGATAACCAGACCGAAGGATCTTTTTCTTTGCTGTACATCTCTGAGAGCCTATTGACTCTTGAGAGCTTAACACGGGAACAGGAGGAGGCTATTCAGCTTCTGAATTCTGTAAGTCAGCTGGTTTGCTCAATTACTGACAGTAAAATACAAAAATAAATCATTCAAAATTTGATGGTGTTTTACAGAAACAGGATAAAGGCCTTTAGCCAAGAAAAGCTGTAATGAATGTGAAGAGGCCATTCAGTCCCTCACCTCCATTCCACAGGAGCAGCAGGTGAGCACAGAGCTATTGGAGCCTGTTACTCAGGAGCAGGAGGAGGACATCTACTTTCACAAAACTTCGATTTGGAGGCAGTCACTCAGCTGCTGAAGACTGGGACACAGGAACAGGAGGGAGTCACTCAACTGCTCGAGACTGGGACACAGGAACAGGAGGGAGTTACTCAGCTGCTGAAGACTGGGACACAGGATCAGGAGACAGTCACTCAACTGCTCGAGACTGGGACACAGGAACAGGAGGGAGTCACTCAGCTGCTGAAGACTGGGACACAGGAACAGGAGACAGTTATTCAACTGCTCGAGACTGGGACACAAGATCAGGAGGGAGTTACTCAACTGCTCGAGACTGGGACACAGGAACAGGAGGCAGTCACTCAACTGCTCGAGACTGGGACACAGGAACAGGAGGGAGTCATTCAACTGCTCGAGACTGGGACACAGGAACAGGAGGGAGTCACTCAACTGCTCGAGACTGGGACACAGGAACAGGAGGCAGTCACTCAACTGCTTGAGACTGGGACACAGGAACAGGAGGCAGTCACTCAACTGCTTGAGACTGGGACACAGGAACAGGAGGCGGTCATTCAACTACTCGAAATTTGGACACAGGGAAATCTAGAGGCTAGAGAGGCCCGAGGATCCTGTTACGCAGGAACAGGAGGAGGTAACTCACTCCCCACCAGTATGGGACACTGGGAGAGAAGGGGAGTTTGCTTGGAACAAACATAAATATATGAATAAGTTGCATTCGTGGTCCACACAATCCTGCTCCAACATTCACTAAGACCACGGCTGATCTGATGGTGATTCCCTCATTCCATTTTACGGAGACTGTCCTCTCTGCGGCCTCTGCTCCATTTGTTGGTCATGTTGCAGACTCAGATGCTGCAACAAAAGTCACCATGACTCATCCAGAGGGTCGGGTCTAACCGGATGAGTCTGGATTTGAAGGGTCCAATAACAAGAATGAAAACATAAAATAAAGGTATAGCCAGATGTTTAGTTCTCTCACATTCGCAATCCAACTCACATAACCAGCCCGGCAATTATACTTTCAGGATGGAGCACTGTGTAGATATGGCGAGCGTACTGCAGAATACAACCCAGCAATGTCCAGAATGGAACTCTGTGCAGCCCACACCAATGCTGGATCTATAATCATGGGCTAAATGTCCAACGTGGGGAGCTGTGCAGATCGCACTGGTTCATACATATATAAACACAGATTGTTGCATTGTTCGGTAACACTGTGTTAGATCACTGCCCAGTGTGGGGAAACATGTAACCAATGCTGAAAGTGACAGGATGTGCAGCTCCCATCCATTTACAGCTCCATATCTCCACTGTACTTTGACAAAGGTGCCATGGATGTGAAAATCACTGCGATGTAGAGATGTAAATGGAAACATTTTAAATACCAATAGTTCCGTTTCAGGCGAGTCTCACACCAGTATTTAAAGTTGAAATACCTGAGATAATATCCAATGAGGTTTCGTGAATGGTGCAAAGTAGTTAGAGGGGGATGGTAATGTTATAGTGATTGCACTATAATCAATAATGTGAATTAGAGGAACAAATATGCAGGGGGACTGGGGAGACTTGCAGGAACAATAGGGTTGTTATAATAGGTGATTTCAATTTTCCTAACATAGACTGGGGCTTCCAGATAGTTAAGAACTTAGGTGGAACGTAATTTGTTAAGTGTGTTCAGCGAAGTTTCCACAATCAATATATAGAGTATCGTACTCGGGAAGAGACAAACACGACCTACTGTTGGGAAATAGGTGAAGGAGATAAAGTGGGGGAGCATTTTGGGAAAAGTGATCAGAGTTGTATTAATTTTAAAATAGTTATGGTAGGGACAAAATTGGTCCACAGATTCAAGTTCTAAATTGGGGCAAGGCGTATGTTGTTGGAATTAGACAGTGGATTGCAGGGGATGATTGGAGTAGTTTGATTCCAGGTAAAAGGATCTCGGGCAAGTGGGAGGGCTTTAAAAGTGAGATAGCTTGAGTTCAAGGTTTCCATTTTCCTGTGTGGGTGAAGGTTATGTGAGACTGGAAGAGAGAACTCTGGATGTCAAGAGATATTGAGGCTTTGACGAGAAAAAAGGAGGCGTGGCTCATGTTCAGGCAGCTCATATCAAGGGATTCCCTGGAGGTATACAGGGGATAGAGGAGTTTACTGAAGAAGGTTATCAGTTAGTCTTGGCTGAGAAGATTAGAGTGAATCCAAATTCAGTATAGTAAAGATAAAGAGCAACTAGAGAGAGAATAGGATGCTTTAAAATCCAAAACCGGCATGCATGTGTAAAACCTCAACAGATGGGTGAAGTCCTCAATTTCCCCTCTGTGTTTATCATGAAGAAAGACATGAAGACCTGTGACCTTTGTTGGTTAGTTGTCATATCTTGGTACTGTCCATATCACAGTAGAGTTGCTGTTGGACATATTAGAATGCACAAAGTCAGACAAATCTCTTGGTCCTGACCAGATATATCTGAGAACACTGTAAGAGGCGAGAGAAAAAGCTTAGGGACCAAGATCCCGGAAGTCTGGACGGTAGCAAATGTTGTGCCCTTATTCAAGAAGGGCTGCAAAAAAAAAGTCCTAGGAAATATAGACCAGTAAGCTTCACACCTGTTTTCAGTAAACCACTTGAGAAGGTTCTGAGAGATAAGGGCGGCACGGTGGCACAGTGGTTAGCACTGCTGCCTCACAGCGCCAGAGACCTGGGTTCAATTCCCACCTCAGGCGACTGTCTGTGTGGAGTTTGTACATTCTCCCCGTGTCTGCGTGGGTTTCCTCCGGTGCTCCGGTTTCCTCCCACAGTCCAAAGATGTGCAGGCCAGGTGAATTGGCCAATCTAAATTGCCCGTAGTGTTAGGTAAGGGGTAAATGTAGGGGTATGGGTGGGTTGCGCTTCGGCGGGGCGGTGTGGACTTGTTGGGCCGAAGGGCCTGTTTCCACACTGTAAGTAATCTAATCTAATAAGATGTGCATGCGTTTGGAAAGAAAGAGTTTGACTTGGAGCCGTCAGCATGGCTTTATGCCTGGCGGATCATACCTTACAAATTTTGTTAGAGATTTTTGAGGAAGTGACCAGGAAGGTCGATGAGAGCAGGGATGCATGTATATTCTATATGGATTTCAGTAAGGCCTTTGCTAAGGTTCCACATAGTAGGCCGCTCTAGAAGGTTAGATCGCATGATATCCAAAGTGAACTGGCAAATTAGACTGAGCTGCCAGTGGAAGTGGTTGAAGTGAGCACACTAACAACATTGAAAAGGCAATTGGACAAATACATAGATAGGAAAGGATTAGATGCATACAGAGCAAAGGCAGAGAAATGGCAGATTGGTAGATAAGGGGCAATTACACCATGGTTTGTTGACGGAGCACGGTGGGCATATTGGATGGGCGAGTACAGAGGGGGAACATTCCCATCCTAGAGGGTGCCACACCAACAGACCCATTGAGCATGGTCTGGGCTGACTACCAAATTCAGTGCAGTATTTGAGGTTTGAAGAAATGTCCAGCAATACAGCACAAGCATCAATAACCTTCTCCGCTCTGTCAGGATAAGGGTCACCGTATTCTGTCTGCTCCCTCACAATCACTGTATATCTGTTATGGCACCGATCCCTGAACAAGGCTCATGATCCCCCACTCTCACTACTGCATGCAACACCTTCTCTCTCTCTCTCTCTCTCTCTCTCTCTCTCTCTCTCCTTTGCAATACCTCCCACACAGTCATAGAATATACTGGAGAATGCCGATTATAGAATGTTCCAGATAATGTTCCAAATATTTCCCAGTTTCAGGAAAATGGCAGTGTCCCAGTTTGTAACACAAAAGAGTCACTTGACTCACCTTAATGATATTAAACCAAAAACAACTTCTAAACACGCCTTGTTACAAATACAATTTCGAGCAGAGAACATTTTTACCCTCAGGCGTTATCTTGACTGTTATCTGAACTGTAACACTTTCCTTATTAAGAATGTTTCTCTTACCCTTTGTCTGTGAATGTTTCTGTCTGTAACAGTTGCACTGCCTCCCACTCAGTTGGCAGGACGGCCGGTTTGTGATGTAGAGGCAGGGCAACAGCACAGGTTCAGTTCCTCACACTGACAGAGATTACCATGAAGGGGACACTCTCTCAGCCTCACCCCATCACCCGAGATGTGGTGATCCTCAGGACAAACCACCATGAGTGGTCTCACTAATGAGAGTTTTTTGGGACTGTATTCTATCAATGTTAGCATTTTAATTTTTAAAAAAAAATTAAAAAGAGATTTTTAATATTATAATACACCAATAACAACACAACTCAAATAACTGAAAAAAATTACATCCAATTGCATGTACACACAAAACAACTTAAAACACTACACAGACAGAAGAAAAAAACAAAACTAAACAATAAATAATGAATAAATAATACAGCTCAGCATAACAAAAGGACAGCTCTCGTTCATCAAGAGCATTAACTGATACACATTTTTATGTTCATAATTCTTCCTCTCTGGGAGTTCAGACATCCAACACAACAGAATATTTTTCCTAGCACAGAAAGTACGGATTGTAAGGATATATATTTTTCCCATATTCATCTGTGGAAAGTACCTTGGGCAGGCCCAGGAAAACAGAAACCAAGTCCATCTCCAATTCAGTCCCCTGGACCCACTCTATCACATCTGACACAGTGCTCCAATATAGATGAAGTCTGCAGCAGACCCACAAGCAATGAGTAAGAGTGCATGTAGTCATTCTGCATTTAGTACATGCTAAAGATCATCCCACTTTGCATTTTGAGAGACAACTTGGGGTCAGATAGACCCTACAAAGAATTTTCAACTGCATGGTATGGGTCCTATTAAAAATCAACATCTTTCGGGCTTTTTCACAAATATGTCTCCGAAGTGGCCTGAACCCCAAATCTCTCGCAGACATCACAAAGCTGCACAGTCTCGTCTGAGTGGACACTCTCCAACTAATGATAAAGGGCACTGACAGAGCGTGTATTCTAAGCAATAAGCGCCCACTTCTCTCTATCGGATCTGTAAGAGTGTGGTAAAAGTGTGTTTTTTTTAAATCAACTCTCTGATCTGGATAAAAATACAGAAGAGGTCTCTACTAGGTAGTCCATACTTACGAGTTATTTGATCAAATGATATCATTGTTTCTCCGTCAAATAACACGTGGTGGCTCAGTGGTGAGCATTGCTGCCTCACAGCACCAGGGTCTCGGCTTTGGTTCTGGTCTTGGGTGACTGGCTGTGCGGAGTTAACATTCTCGCCGTGTCTGTGTGGGTTTCCTCCCACAGTACAAAGATGTGCAGGTTAGATGAATTGGTCATTGATAAATCACCCATAGTGTTCAGAGATGTGTAGGTTTGGGCATTAGTCAGGGTAAATATAGGATGGTAGGGGAATGGGTCTGGGTGGGTTACTCTTCAGAAGGTCGAAGTGGACTTGCAGGGCCCAAGGGCTTGTATGCACACTGTAGGGATTCTACTAATTCTAAATCACTCAAGCAAGGTACAGCCCTTCCTGCCCACAGTTTAAACCTGGAATCCATTAACCCCGGATGACAACCCAGTATACCAATTATAGGGGTAAGAAACATGGTTTTGGCTGTATTGCCCTCGATCTGACGCATTGTCATTCATGCTTTAACAATATTGATAATTATTGGGTTATGACAATACTTCATAAATGTTGTCAATTTAGCTAAGAAGAACAGCCTAATAAAGGATCACTTTATCTCATCGGATTCAATATCTATCAGTATTGACGCTGAGTCCTCAGCAGACCAGGCACTAACATAGGATAAAAAAGAGCTTAATTGATAGCTTTTATCTGGGCGATCTACTCCCCACAATCTGTGGGGTAGTTTCAATTTGGTTAGCTTGATAAAGAATCGCTTATGCTGCCAAATAAAAGAGCTAAACCAGCCATTATGTCCCCCAAATACCTATGGGGGAAATATCAAAGGAAGCATTCCCACGGGGTATAGTAAATGAGGAAGGACATTCTTTAATAAGAGCTATCCGACCTAGCCAAGAAATTGGAAGTGCCTCCCATCTTTGAAGGTCTTGTTTAGTCTTGTCAAACAAATGGACATAGTTCACGTTCAATTAATGATCAAAGATGGATGTAATGAATATACTGAAATAGAGAACCTCGCCCCCCCCCCCACCCCCGTGACCATTTAAAAGGAAACCAGGATTTGTCCTCATTCAGCTATTTCCCCAAGACCTCCCATAGACATGGCCTGCAACGTTGTAAAATTAATCTTAAAGCCCGAAAAGGCGACAAGCGAATTATTGCATTGCATCATGTGAGTTGCCGAAATTGCGGGATTTGACAAAAACATAAGGCCATCTGCATACAACATAATTTTATGTGACTTTTATCCCACTTCTGGGCCAGGTATGTTGGGGTAAGATTTCCACTTGTGTAGGATGCCACCGAATCTAAGATTGTTGCAGGGATGGGAAAGAGATCAACCCTCGTGTGCCATTTCTGCGGGTGAAAGAAGAAAATAAAATCCCCACTTTTGAGGTAGATCTGCCTCCAGACATCCACCAGCTCTAGTTCGAGACACACATCCATAACTTGCTTACATTATAACGAGGGTATTGAGGGACCTTTGAACATTCTGTCCATCGTGGGGCGATAAGACAGTCAAAATCTCCTTCTACAATAATGCGCCATGTTGCAAGATAACTGAATTTGGAAAATGCATCTACCAGGATTTTAAGAGGGTGCACCGGGTGGCAACAAACATTTAAAATACTGTATGAATTCCCGTCGTTCAAGACTTTGAGGATTATGATCCTTCCATGGGTGTTAATACAATCTAGTAATTTAAATGGAAGATTCTTCCTATCCATTATGACTTTTCCCCCACTCTTAGTATTAAAAGACGAGAAATAAACCCGACCAAACCCGCCCTGCTGTAACATCAAATGTTCCTTGTCATCAAGGTGCATCTCCTGCAATAGGACAATTCTCTCTTTTTTAAGACGAGAAAGTATATTTTTCCTCTTAACTGTCAGATGCCCCCCCCCTTAATGTTCCAGGTACACCATTTAAGCACATCATTATCCATAACACACTCAGCAACATTTGAACTCTAGAGAATTTCATATCGAATTACACATCGCTGAGCATTAACGACAAAAGACTCATCGTGCCTAAAATCTGTACAAACTAAAACTACTGCAACTAACAAGCTCTCAAAACTTTCCAAAGCTAAAAACATAATAAAAGAACGAAACAAAATCCAAAGTGCCTATGACACTTGATAGGGTTTTTACCCCCCCCCCCCCCTTACCCAATGGAGACGCTGACGGCCTAGGTCTCTGTTCTACAACACTGACAAAGGCTTTGCTTTTAATTGTATAGGTCCTGCTCTTGTTTGATTTACCAAATCTAATACCTAGCATTAATCCAAACTAAACTTCATTTGCCACTCCTCAGCCCAGTGTGTGATATTACTGTCACCTCCCCCTCCCCCTTCAATTTTAAAATGCCCATCCCTCTCCAGGAGGCCAGCACACTCCGGCCTTGATTTTCACAAACACCCTGAGCTTGGTTTGCCTTCTGTGGTTAGGGGGAGGAGGGACAGATTGCAGACACAGTCAGTGGGGGGGGAGAGGCTGGACAGTAATCAGCGGCCTGGTATCATTTCATGGTTTTAGGAAAAAGGCAGTCACACGTGAGAGTTGGGTAATACTGATTGGTTTTTTTTCTGCCAGAAATTATGGTCTTTTTCCATCTCTGGTGTTCAGTAATGAAAATCTATTCCGGACCCTTCCTTGTGCGTGTGTCTGCATGATTTCTTTCCCTAATATTGCAGACTACAGATAACAGCGATTAAAGCTGTTCATAGTTAACTTCGATGGCACAGCACGTACACTCAACAAAGTAAAAACAATGACTGTAGATGCGAGAAACCAGATTCTGGATTCGTGGTGCTGGAAGAAAACAGCAGTTCAGGCAGCATCCGAGAAGCAGTAAAGTCGACGTTTCATCGGGAAGGGCTTTTACGAGAAACGTCGATTTTACTGCTCCTCGGATGCTGCCTGATCTGCTGTGCTCTTCCAGCACCACTAATCACATATACTCAACATCCTACAGTTGAGACAAATATTTTGCCTTTGTTTAACAATACAAAGTGTTTTGTGTAATTCAGTGAAGGTAACCTGGTTATAATAAATCCACAACGAGCTGAAAGCTGACACTTAAAATATAACCCAAAATCTGAATATGGTACTGTCGTGGGTAATGTCTGGATTTGATTCATGAACGTGCGTGGTGGTGTTCCAAGCTCTGGACTAGAAGTTCTGGATTCAAGTCCTGCCTGTTGCAGAGGTATGCCCCAGCATGTCAGGACAGTCTGATGAACAAACACACAGGAGAATAATGTTACAGCTTTCTGGGTATTGCTGCGTGATGCTAGTGTCCCTACCTCCGGGCACAAAGGTCTGGGTGCAATTCCCACAGAAGTGTTTCATAACACACCTGTATAAACTGATTAAAACGGATTTAGAATTGTGGCTTGATGGAAAAGGAAGAGGTGTCAGTATTGCATTTCAGAATTTAGGCCCAGGATGATTTAAAGCACAGCCATTCGTGTCGATTGGAGTCGCATTTTGCAGCAGTCAAGGTTTATAAAATTCAAATGGTTAGGGATAGGGTGAGTAGTCAGGTTTTTCCCCCGATTGGGCGTCCAAAACTAGAGGGCATTGGTTGAAATTGAGAGGGGAAAGCTTTTGACGAGCCCACGAGCACCATTTCACGCAAGGGTGGTGTGCATATGGATTGAGCTGTCAGAGGAAGTGGTGGAGGCTGGTACAAATACAGCATGTCAAAGACATCTGGATGCTGACAGACCTGCCCAGCTTTTCCAGCAATTTCTGTATTTGTTGCAAAATGCATTCATTTTAACACAATATTCTGATTACATTAAACATCTTATTTTTTAATGATGCAGCGACATATAAACATATCTTCAAATCGACCGAGACCATTTTCTGCTAAGGGTATGGCTCTGTGTATGACAGCAGCAATGATACACCTACATGGAACAGGGAATGTGATGGAGACATAGATTGGACAATGTACAAGGAGACCTCACATGTTTGGGAGAGGATGACATTACTGTGTGATTTAGCTCAGAGAGCGAGAAAATGTAATCTGCCTGAGAAGGAACGGCCGATTACACTCTCTCTCCTTCATTGTTCCTCATGACAGCAATGTGTGAGAGCTAAAACAAAAAATCTACAGTCATCGTTACCATTCTTATTTTTATAAAATCCCTACAGTGTGCAAACAGGCCCTTCGGCACAAAACGTCCATACCAACCTTCCCAAGGCTCGCTCCCTTACATTTACCCCGACCGATGCACCTAACCTAGAAACCCCTGAACACTTCGGACAAATTATCATGACCCATCCATCTAACCAGCACAGCTTTGGACTGTGGAAGGAAACTGGAGCAACCATTAGAAGGGATAATGTGCAACCTCTACACAAATAGTCAACCGAGTCTGGAATAGAACGCAAGTCCCTGCTGCGGTGAGGCAGCAGTGCTAACCACTGAGCCACTATGATACCCTTGGGCGAGCCCTGCCCAGAATTCATTGGAATCTCTTCACTGCCTAATGCAAAGGGAATTCAGCCAAATCCAACTGTTCCAGGATGAAGTCCTATTGCGAGCAGCTTGTGTGATGAGAATGCCTTCAGAAGCAGAATAAAATTCTGAACAATCTCTTAATTTTTCCTTTTGTCATGAGTTACAATAATATACGGACAAAGCGCGTTCAACTTGAAATTGCAGAGATTTTGTTTATCTGCGTGTTCAACTTGAAATTGCAGAGATTTTGTTTATCTGCGTGTGTGTATGTGTGCGTGTCTGTGTGTGTGTGTCAGTGTTTTTAGAAAGGGAAATATAGATTCTTTATTTGCAATATCCAAAGAGTGTGCCATGCATTTTTCCACCATAGTTTGAGTAAAATTGCTCTGGATCATAAACGTGTTGTTTTCGCAGATTAAAGAAACTAGCCTGACTTGTTGCTAAAACTGACCCTGACCCAGTCTGAGACCGATATCATCGGCCATATCACCGACCTGGTTACATTTGACATGCATTGTGAGCAGTGGAGCAGTGGGAATGGAAAACGAAGCAGTGACCCCAAAAGTCGGGGAACTATAGACCGGTGAGCCTGATGTCAGTGGTCGGTAAATTGTTGGAGGGGATTCTGAGGGACAGGATTTACATACATGTTTATGCCGAAACATCGATTCTCCTGCTCCTTGGTTGCTGCCTGACCTGCTGTGTTTTTTCCAGCAACACATTTTTCAGCTCATACATTTGGGAAGGCAAGGGCTGATCAGGGTTGTCAACGTGGCTTTCTGAATGGAAAATCATGTCTCATTAATTTGATTGAGTTTTATGAAGAGGTGACAAAGAAGATTGATGAAGGCAGTTTGGTAGACATTGTCTATATGGACCTCAGTAAGGTGTTCACAACATTCCGATTGGTAGGCAGATGAGTAAGGTTCGGTCACACGACATACAGCGGAAGCCAGTCACAATTAGCTTGAAGGAAGACGGATATTTTTCAGACTGGAGGCTTGTGAGCAGCAGTGTGCTGTATGAATCGGTACTGACTTCACTGCATTTCATCATTTATGTAAAGGATTTAGATGTGAATATTGGGGCCATAGTTAGTAAGTATACAGATGACATCAGAAAGGTGGTGTAGTAGATTATCTCAGAGTGCAACGAGACCACAATTAGATGGGACAAAGGGGCAAGGAGTGACAGATATAGTTAATTTAGATAAATACAAAGTTTTGCATTTTGCGAAGGCAAATCTGGGCAGAATTTATACATTAATTGTAAGGTCCTGGGGCGTGTTGTGGATCAAGGGGACATAGGTCTGCAGGTACATCGTTCCTTGAAAGTGGAGTTGCAGGTAGACAGAGTGGTGCTGAACACATTTGGCACATTTGCCTGAATCAGTCAGAGCATTGAGAAGAGGAGTTGTGGTGGCATGTTGCCTCTGAACAGGAAGTTGGTGAGGCCACTTAAAGAAAACTGCATACAACTCACTTGCAGAACTGGAGGTTTGAGCTTCAGGGAAAGTTTGATTAGGTTGAGGTGTTTCCCCCTGGAGTGTCAGAGGCTGAAGGATGACATTATAGAAGTTTATAGAATCATCAGAGGCATGGATATTCTGAACAGCCATGTTCTGCTCCCCAAGATAGGGGAGTCCAGAACAAGACAGCATAGGTTGAAGGGGAGAGGGCGAATAAGTTAGAATGGACCTGAAGGTAAATGTTTCACACATAGAATGGTGTGTGTCCAGAAAGTGCTGTCAGAGGAAGTGATGAAGGTGGTTACCATCGAACATTTAAAATGTATCTGAAAGAGGAGGGATATTGGAAATGCTGGCAAATGGGACGAGGTCAGATTTGATATCTGATCGGAGTGAACAGATTGTACTAACGGGTCTGTTTCCTTTCTGCATGACTGTCAGACTCTATAAGAGGGATGGCAAAATATTCTGAAAGGACCTTTCAAGTGTGAATTCTCTTCACTGGAAGTTTATCCTGCCTCTATGTTCACATGGATTGAAAGCTGTTTAGTTAAATATTTGACAGGGAAGTGAGTCACGGGTAATAGTACACAAACAGGAAAATGGGTCTGAGTCCATAATCTTTCATGTCTGGTGGAGAAGGCTCAAAGTATCTAATGTCCCACTCCTGCTCCTCAGTCCCATGTTTTTGTGTTCCATCCAGCCCCGCAGACCTGCTAGATAGGAGGGTTGGAGGCCACGTACTTCTATAACCTGTTGCACAGAAACAGAGGAGACCAGTCAGCCTCTCAAGACTGTCACACACGCTTTGAAGTGATTTGGGAAATGCAATTGGAAAATCCAGGCACGGGTTTGAAAGGGGTCCCTCATCTCTCTTCACAGAGCTTCCCCTCTCTGCAACTTGTGCTTCATTTGTTGGTCATGTTTAGACCCAGGTTCACTGTGATTACAGCCCACATACCTCACCCAGAGATGGCTCACAAAATCCTCTTGTCTCCCTGCCTGCAACATTCCATAATAGACATTCATGAAAAAAACACCCAGTAACTTTCCAAGAACAGAATGTGAGAACATCAGACACAGGAACAGGTCATTCACTCCCCAAGCCTGCCTTACCCTTCACTAAGATCATGACTGATCTGTTCTCTGTCTCAAATCCTCTTTCATACCCAATTCCTCATAGCCCTCAACTCTCTGTCAGATCAATATCCATCTACCTCCTCTTCAAATACTTTCAGCCATTTTGCTCCCCACCACTCTTGAGAAGAGAAATTCTGACATTCAATACCATGTGTTTGAAGAAAACACTTGCTGCTCCTATATCATGGTTTATTGATATGAACAAAAGAGGTTGAGACAAAGGTTCAGGTACAAATGACTGGTCCTGATATCAAGGCAGTGGTTGACGTCTGCTGACATCAAGGAGCTTAACAAATCTGGACTTAATGGGAATCGAAGTAAACTCTCCAGTGTTTGGAGTCAAACATGGCACAAAGGAAGATGTTCATCATCTCAGTCCTGGGTCATCTCTGTGCGAAATCCTCAGGGTAGCTTCCTCTTCACAAACAGCTTCAGCTGCTTCATCAATGTCTCCCCTCCCCACCATTCCCCACCATAAGATCAGAAGTGGGGATGGTCACCGAAGATTCCACAATTTTCAGAACATTTTGTACCCCTGTCAGCTCCTGAACTAGTCTGTGTCCATGTGCAGCAAGACCCAGACTCCATTGAGACTTGTTCTGTTAAATGGTCCGTAACATTCATCTACCAGCACTGCCTGACACTGCACATTGCCACAGTAAAACAAGAGTTCATTCAGCATCTCACGCTAGTTTCACAGGAATATGAGGAAGCCATTCAGCCCATTGACACTATTGGAGATGAACAGGGACAGCCCATTCAGTGCCTCCAGCCTATTACTCAGGAAGAGAAGGAGTCTAGTGTGATGGACCACAAGAGAGCCCCTCGAAAATATTTGAAGGCGGTAACCTAGACTGTAAGTTTTTTTATTTTAAAGGCAATATAAAGTGACTGTTCCAGATGCAAAGTGACAGGTCAAACTATTCAGTGTGAAGCTAAACACTATTTATTGAAACACGAAAGATAAAATGAAAGCAAAGAGGAATTTAGAAAAACATAATTCTATCAGACAAGTTAACAGAATAAAAAATCTAGGAACTATTACTAATGAACTGTACCAATATAGGAAAATCCCATAAACACAGCCCCTGGCAGAAAGGAAAATTCAGGAACAGATTGTCACAAACATTTCTCTAATCCAGGAATTAAAAACAGCACCAAGCGAAAATTCAGAGCGAGTAGCAGCCAGGAGACAGTCACTGAAGATTCCAACTCTGTGGAGACCCCAATAGTTTCTGATACGACTTAGAAACCAAAATCCAGAGATCGTAATTTGTGAGAGCTGGCCACACCCATTCAGGCTGCATTAAAATTAACCCAAGGCCTCCCTTGCTGTTTACTCAGTGTCCTTAACTAGCCAGCTTGGTAACGATCATTCAATCTCTCTCTGAAAAGAAACCAGGACAAAATAACCTCTCAAAGCCTGCAGCATCATCACACTTGTCAGTACATCGAGCTGTCAAACAGGAACCGGGGTAACCCAATCAGGGCCTTGGTCCTGTCCAATCGGAAGAGGAAGAAGCCATTCAGACCCTTGAGTCTCTTACACAGGAACAGGAGGAGGCCATTCGGTCCCTAAAGCCAATTGCACAGCAACAGGATGAGGCCATTCAGCTCCTTCAGTCTCTTACACAGGAACAGGAGGAGGCCATTCAGCCCATTGAATCACTTACACAGGAATAGTACGAGGCAATTCCCCCCTCAACGCAATTGCAAAGGGATAGAATGAGGTAATTGATGCTGATTCCTGATGAATGGCTTCTGTCCAAAACGTGGATTCTCCTGCTTCTCGGAGCTGCATTACCATCTGTGCTTTTCCAGCAATCTACTGTCTACTACAATCTCCAGCATCGGGAGTCCTCACTGTCTCCAGATTGATGCTCCAACATGATGAACAAGTGGAGCAGATGCACAGAAGTGCACAGACAGACTGCTCCACGTTGTTCCTCGTGACTCCCTTGCTCATGATAAACACGTGGGACTTTAACGTGGTTTTCTAGTGTTGAGGAAGGAAGCAATATGTCTTGTGTGAAGTCTCAAGAAGGCACCTTCCATCTTCGTGAAGCCAGCCTGTTGTTTCTCTTTGTAGGGTGGAAGCTGGTGGGAATGTCTACCTGTTTCAGACGGAATGTATTGTGGCTGCTGTTGGGGATTGTGAACAACATGGCGTTCAGTACGGGTTCACACGCCAACAGCACAATAACATGGGGAGAGTTAATTTAGGCAAATAAACTATTAGGAAAGTCACGTTAGACTGATGAATCGACTCTCTATGTTCAAATAATGCTGATCTTGCTCATGTTGATCTTGTCGAGTGCTTGTCTCGTGCAGTGCATCCTGCATGCCTTCCTCTGTCCAAGTCTATTTCCACACTATGATCTGTCTGGCCATGCTTACTATGATCTGCCACCTATGCTCATAAATAAAGTGTTTCACTGTACTGAGGTACACGTGACAATAAATCACACCAATCAATCCTGCGTAAAGTATGGAATTTCTCACCCTATCAATGTGTCCTTTGGACATATACCTGCTACACCTCGTATTTCAGCATCCCCATTTCTTCGTATTTCACATCTCTGCAGATTAAACTCTCAGGTTCTTCACTCTACACTCATGATACCGCCATCTGTATCTGTGGGAAGGATATCATTCCTTACAAAGGAGATCAAATCTGTAGAGAGTGTCCCAAATACTCTCTCAGCAAGGCTTTACAACAGCAGGAAGATGGCTTTACTTATGTACTCTAATCATCTTACAATGAAGGACAGCGTACCATTGACTGCACCCATTACTTACACAGGTTTGATTCGGAGCAGTCAGCATAGACTTGTGAGTGGGATATCATTCTTCCCAAATTTGTTAGAGTTCTTTGATGAAGTAACCAAGAAGGTTTACGAGGACAGAGCTGTAAATTTAGTCTGTATGGATTTCAGTCAGGCATTTGATAAGGTACCACATGGCAGGCTACTCGGGAAGGTTCCATCACGTGGAATGCTAGGGGAATTGTCCAATCGGATACACAGTTGGGTTGATGGTAGGAAGCAGAGGGTTTAGTGGAAGGATGATGGTCAGACTGAAGGCTGTGTCCATTGCTGTTTGTTATCTATGATTTGGTTGAGAATGTACAGGGCATGATTAGTAAGTTTGCAGATGATACTAAAATAAGTGGTAGCGTGATCAGTGAGGAAGTTTATCAGAAATTGCAGCAGGACGTTAATCAGGTGGGGAGGTGGGCCGAGAAATGGCAAATGGAATTTAATACAGGTGTGTGAGGTCTTGCATTTTGGAAACTCAAGTCAAGGTAGGTGTTTCACGGTGAATGGGAGGGTCTTAAGAGGTGCAGCGGGCAGAGAGACCTTGGTTTTCACGGGCACGGTTCTCTAAGAGTAGACTCACAGGTTGACAGGTCAGCGAAGAAGGCTTTTGGCACATTGGCCTTCATCAGGCAGGACATTGTGGATAGAAGTTGGGAAGTTATGTTGTAGTTACACAGGACTTCGGTAAGGCCACACTTGGAGAATTGTATTCAGTTTTTATAACCTTGTTATAGGGAGGATGTTATGAAATTAGAAAGAGTGCAGAAGAAATTTACAAAGACGTTGCTAGGACACAATGGTCTAAGTTATAGGGAGAGGTTGGACAAGCTAGGACCTTTTCTTTAGAGAGAAGGAGACTGAGGGAGTCCTTACAGATCTGTATAAAATTACGAGGGGTATGGAGAGGGTTAATGGTCTCAGTCTTTTTCCAAGGTGCACCCAATCGAGGATTAGAGGGGATCAGTTTAAAGTTTGAGGGGAAGGAACAAAAGGGAACCTGATTGGCCACTTCTTTACTCAGAAGGTTGGTACATGGATGAGCTGCCAGCAGATGTGGTTGGTGGTGGGACGGAGGGTGGTTACATTAACAACATTTCAAAGCATTTGCATAAATATGTCGATAGGAAAGGACTGGAAGGATATGGGCCAACTGCAGGGAAATGGGGCTAACGTGGATGGACATTTACAAGGTGAAGATGATCCCCTCTGTTAATTAAAAGCAAACACCCAGAAAAGCTCGCCTCACCTCGTAATTTGTTAAAATATGAGTTACACCTTTTTTCCAAAATTTAAACAAAAATTAAAAAGTTTGTTTCTTAACTTTAATAGTGAACAGTAAACAACAACTATTGACAAATACACGCCCCTCTTTTCTGCAGCTACTTACTATCTGACTCCAACTCTGTAAAAATATGCTGTTCCAGCAGCCCACATATTAAACATTGCAATCTCAAGAGCACACACTTCCCATCTTTCCCGCTTGCTCACTCTTCCAGCTGCTGATCTCCCAGGGTCATTTTTTTTTATTGCAAGTAGGTTTACATGAACATGTGTCTTTGATAGAGAGTGTTTGAGATGGCCAGTTAGCACTCCTGCTCTGCAGCAGTTACTCTGCTGTTGGATGGCAGTAACTCTCCCACCAGTGTTCAAAATGCTGAGTATGTATACTCCTCATGGTATAGTAATTCTCACAATTTGGTTGCTTACCAGGTGTCCAAACAATAATATTCAAATTCCATTGGCTTCTTGTTTCCTGAGGCGTTATTTAAACTCTTTGGTTGCATTTGAATGGCTGTCAAAACAGCAACCAAAACTCAGGTATCCATTTCTCAGCTAATGGTGACATGTGGAACAGTTTGACCTTTAGCTGGCATCTGTGGCTTTAATTTCTATTCGGCAAAACCCGTTCTGTTTTAAAGTACCCATACATGTTTTTGGCTTCATAACATCTCCCCACTTCAGAAAATAAAGTGTACCAGCAGAATGAAAAGATGATTACATTTCTTCTCCTCTAATTCTTAATCCCAATTTTATGAAATACAAAAGTATTAATCTAAGTTATATCATTCATATTAATTCTGCACACCATTATAACATTGGAATAAGGTAAATCTTATTTACACTTTTTCCTTTCAATCCACAATAACAAATCTGCTATCACATTGTAGGAGCCGCAGCATGTACATTTTGTGAGTTTAAAGTCAGGAAGGTAAGACTCCAATTAAATAGTCTCATATTCTGGTCTTTAAATATTCCAAAAAATGCGAGAGATTTGTCATTGTCCACAACCATCTCCGACAATTTGTTTGTCATATACACATTAAAATATTGTCAGGCCAGTGTGAAACTTAATCATTCTTGTTCAATAATGGAGATTTTGTATTTTTTTTCTGGTAGATATTGATTTTTTTCGACAAGTAGCCAATTAGCCATTCAATTCCATCATCATCTTTCTGTATCAATACATCTCCGACCCCTATATCCCGAGCATCAAACGCAATTTTGAAAGGGTTTCAAAATATTTGGTGTAGCTAAAACGGGTGCAGTGTTTAATCCTGCTTTAAGATTCTCAAATGCCTCCTGGCGTTGTTCTGTTCACCACAATTCTGTGTTCTTCGTTAATAAATCCATCAGTGGTGCCAATACGCTGCTGAAGTTTGGAACACACTTCTGATAGAATCAACTCAGTTCCAAAAATCGAAGCACCTCTTTCTTCGAGAATGGTTGTGGAAATTCCCCAAAGCCCTTCGTCTTTGTGTTCCATGGGATCAACCTTCCATGTCCAATGTAATGTCCCAAGAACGTCACCTCTGCCTTCGCGAATTCTGTTTTCTTTAAGTTTATTACCAAGTTTGCTTCTTGTTCAACATGCTCTGCCAGCTGTAACATGTGAGCTTTTAAACACTTGCTGAAGATCACCACATCATACAGATAAATTACACAATTTGTTCATCTGGCCACAGCTCTGTTCCTGAGTCTTAAATGTGGCTGCTGCATTATTCATCCATATAAAATACTCGATAATTTTTTTTGTCATCTCCAGTATCTTTACTGGATAGCTTAACTGACTTCACATTTTTTTTTTAATTTGAAAGGGGCCACTAAACCTGGCTTTGAAGGGATTTCTTACCACTGGTGGCAATACTAATACGTCATCCCCACAGGATATCATCAAAGTTTCAGAGTTTTTATCTGCCACCTGCTTCACTCTCAATTGTGCTCTTCATATACTATTTAGCAAACTCACCTACTCCATCGACTCTCTCCTTCACCTCACACAGAGAATTCAAGTGTGAGATTTCCGACTTCGGTCCTGTCAATTTATATTTAATTAATTTCAAAGGACCTCTCACTTCATGTACGAATATTATCTCAAAGGAAGTAAAGTGAGTAGATTTATTTGAGGCATCTCTAATGGCAAACAATATAATGGGACACCTTTATTGCAATCATTCGGGTAATGATAACAGTACGCTGTTAACATGGTCTTCAGCGTCTGATGCTAACTTTCCAAGGGTCCCTGGGATTCAGGTTCCGATGCACTTGATTTAAACTGCTGCATGCTGAAGCTATCCATGACTTCCTTAAACAGCTGAGCGGTAAAATGAATTCCTTGGTCTGACTCAATCTTACTGCCTTGCCCACAGCGAGTAAAGAAAGCTACCAACCCCTCCACCTCCCGTTTTATCTTAACATTCCGTAATGGAATTGCCTCTGGAAATCTGGTGGACACATTCATTATGGTCAGAAAATATAGTTTTCCACTTCTATTTTAGGAAGGGGAGCTACACAATTAATCATAACCCACGTGAAATGTTCTTCGAATGCAGGAATTGGCAAGCAAGGTGTTGTTTTTATTAGTGCCTGTTGCTTACCTTCCATTTGGGATGTATGTCACATACAAAAAAAACACGTCCTTGTGCATTCCAGGCCACTAGAAATGCTTCTGTACCTTAGCCTGAGTCTTCTGTCCACCTAGGTGACCGCCTGCAATTATTTTATGTGCTCGCCATAACATTATATGCTACAGGTAACACAATGTGGTGTACTTCGGCCCATTTCCCTTCTGCAGTAACCTATTTTAATTTTAGGTCTCCATTTTAATTTTAGGATTCTATCTTTAAGTTAATAACGTTCAACAATATATTCCGATTCCTTTTCTGTGTGTGTGCATGTGTATGTGTGTGTGAATGTGTGTGTATATATCTGTTGTAAGTCCATTAGCCTTTCTGGACTAAACCCCTCTGCCTGATCCTCTGCCTGTTCAGGTTTATCCTGCACCGTTACATCAAACAGGGAGTCAGTTCACTGAGCATCAATTCATTTGTCTTTTTCTTTCGGTTTTACTTCCTGCTGTAACTGAGGACAGTGGGATCTTGTTACTACACACTCTGGAAAGATTCCTCGGTATTTTTCTTTTAACTCCCCAATTCCCTAGACTTCTGTTGGCTTCTCCACCACAAGGGGTGCCTCTCCCACCTCGCCTCCTGCTAAATCGTTCCCAAGAACAAACTGTATTCTGAGAACTGACACTGTGTTACTCAGTGTCACTGTTACCTCCCTAATCTTGATTTGGCATTCCATCCTGATGTTACACAAGGGAATGCTTAATTTCTGTCCCCATTCGACTAATTAACACACTCTCGATTAACATGCCAGAAAGAGTGAAAATACTTTCATCTCTTACTATTAGCAGCCGAGAGAAATTGAGGGCTGCAGATGCTGGAGATGAGAGTTGTAAAGTGTGGGGCTGGAAAAGCACAACATGTCGGCAGCATCCGAGGAGCAGGAGAGTTAACGTTTCAGGTATAAATCCTTCATCAGGAAAGTGGGGGGTAAGGAAGGGGGAAGGAGGTTGAGAAATAAATAGGAGGGTGGGGGTGGAGCTGGGTGGAAGGGAACTTGGAAGGCGGTAGGTAGATGCATGTGGGGCGTGATGGTGATAGGTCAGACAGGAGGGTGATAGGACTCCTATTGGTGGTAGGAGAGCTGGAACCCTCAAACTGTACAGCATCAACGTTGACTTCACCAAATTCCAAATCTCCCCTCCACCAACCTCTCCCAGATCCAACCGTTCAACCTAGCACTGCCCTCTTGAACTGCCCTAAATGGCCATCTTCCTTTCCACCTATCGACTCCACCTTACCCTCAGACATATCACTGTTACTCCCACCTACATCTTCTTATTGTCTTCCCAGTGAACCTCCCACCAGCTCAGCTACTCCTCTCGTATTTATCTTTCAGCCCCCTTGTCCCCCCACCATGTTCCTGACGATGGGTTTGTGTCTGATATTCGATTTTCCTGATGTCTGGATGCTGCCTGATCTGTTGTGCTTTTCCAGCGTCTCATTTCTCAACGATTAGAGACTGAGCAGATCCCGTACCTCACAAAATTATAACTTCTTGTTCTTCTCCCCCGTTCTTTCTGAGTAAACTTTATCTACAGAGACGAATTCTTTCAGAGATGAGGCACTGCCTCCATACCCAGCCCTTGCCTAGGCTGTGCACTCTCCTGCAGCTCCTCGGGTCTACTTGGGGTCTCCTTTACCAGTTTCACTAATTCCACTGGGCTTAGGCTCTTCGATCACATCTTTCCCCAAAATGTCTTCCTTTAACGCCCATCATGGTGTGTCCCAGCTTACTGCAGTGAAACCATCTTTCCCAGTGCCCTTCTTTAACCATCGGCACTGTCATTTTATGTTTTCCACTCCCTTATAGTGAGAATACCTGAGGCCTTTCACCACCTTTCAACCCCTTTGGGCTTCTTTCTTCACCTGTGGTAAAGTATTGTGCGCTACTGTCCGCTTTGTAATGTGTGATCTTCCCTTCTCCCAATTTCTATCCCTCACAGGATGAAAATTTTGCCAGAAGCTAAATATCATCTCATGCCCCAGTGCATATTTACCTGCCGTTTCTGCCGTGCTTCTCACTTCTTGAACTTTCTATTCATTCACATGAATTCTTACTATCTCTGGAAGTAAGTCTTTTAACTTCTCCAGCAAATTAATCCCCCTTCAAGCCTCACAGGTCTTATCCATTTTTAAGGCCAGCACCCAACTCCCAAATTGACTGTGGTTACTTCTTTCAAACTCAATATACGACTGACCTAATTCCGTCTCTATTTTTCTGAACTTCTGTCTATATGCTTCTAGTAACAATTCATAACCAATAAAAATAGTCAATTTGACATCTTGATAATCTCTTGACCCCTCATCTGACAGCGCTGCACATACCTCACCAGCTGTGCCCACCAGCTTAGTCTGAACTAGCATTACCCACAAGTTCACTGGACACGTCATCTGACTAGCCATTTTTTCAAATGAAATAAAAAAGGTTTTGACATTTTTCTCACCGAAATATGGCAAGTTATTAACATAGTTGTATACATCCCTATGTTCTCCCTTCATCTCCATCCTGTTAACTTAACTTTCTTGTCTAATTCCCAACTTCTGAATTTCAAATCCTCTCTCTCTTTCTTTTTCCTCTCTTTCTCTTTCTTCTCTCTCTATTTCCTTCCCTTTATTTATCTTCTAACTCCAGTCGCCACATTTGCAATTTAAGTTTTTTCTAACTCTACTGCAGTTGCCTGTTTCTCTGATACATCAAAGTGCTTACCCAACTCCATTACAATTTCAGCTTCCCTTTTCTCCCTGGTTAAACCCAATTCCAACCTATTTGCTAATTCTAAAAAATATCCTCCTTCTGTCCTTCTAAACTTCCTTGGAAAATTTGGGAACCTCTTTATCAATGTTAAAAGCCATTTCCCTCACTTTTGATTTAATCAACCACAAGTAACAAAATTAAACAAATTTTCCCTCTGGTTTTATTTGAAGATCAAAGTCACTAATTGCAATGAGTTGGAATTTGCTGGGACCTGTTGTATCTCAAATCTGTTCAAGTCGGTCCAAGTGCCACATGGCAAGGCCCCAAACTGTTATGACATCAATGTCTAATCCCTCTGTTAATTAAAACCACACACCCAGAAAAGCTCACCTCACATCATAATCTGTTAAAACGTGAGCGACAGAGAACTCTTAAATTCCACTCATAAACAAAAAGTAACAATTTATATATGTGCAAGTTAGCTCGTTGAGCTTGAAGGTATGTTTTCAGAAGTTTCGTCACCATGACTAGGTGACATCATCAGTGAGAGTATTTGCTGAAGTGCTGGTGGTATGTCCCGCCTCTCTAGTTATAGGTCTTGGTTTCTTAAGATGAGTGATGTCATTTCCCATTATTTTAACAAGAGAATGTAGACAGGATCTAAATTGATGCGTTTACTGATGGACTTCTGGTTATGATACCATTCCTCTAAGAAGGTCCTTGTGTGTCTTAGTATGTGTGTGTGCTTTGTCCCAGTCAAAGTTGTGCCTTTCTTTGTCTGTATGTATGGAGCATAGTGATAGTGCGTCATGTCTTTTGGTGGCTCGTTGGTGTTCATGTATCCGCGTAACACGACAACAGGACAGTTTCAATTGTCGAAAAGTGATTTTATACACACTGTTTAATCAACGTTTGTGTGCAGTTAAGTCACATTTTTCACATGTGCACAACACATTGTAAATGAACAACAGAGACACAGTTAACGAAAAATGATGCATATGATGTATAAAATTGATAAGACATTAATACATGATTTGATCCTCTCAACGTTCCCTCCTTTTCTGGAATTCCCTATTCTACTCTCTCATTCTAACCAGGATGTGTGCTCCAAATTCTTGATTCTAGTGTCCCAAATTATTTCAGTTAATCCCCTTCAATATATTGGCCTATTGGGTTCTTTCCAAAGCTAGTGTCTGTCATATAATCGGAGATAAATATTCTGGCATCAGACTCAGCATCTGAACATATTACTCTGTTATACATGCACTGTACCAAGGACCACACAGGCATTGCCAAACCATTGGGGAATGTTCATCTACTTCTTTCGATAATGTGGTTTTCTCATTTTCCACATCTCCAGATCTATATCCTCTCTCTCGTTCTATCTTTGTATCGAGTTAAGAAATCCACCAATTATTCTTCGTGTCCCATCTCCCAAAACTCCTTCTTTCGGTTTATATCGAATGCTCTCTTCAAGATGCAATGTGGTTATAATTAAGCAATGTAACTACAAAGACATGCGGAATGAGCTGGCCAGAGTTAATTGGAAGGGGAGCTGAGCAGGAAAGAACATGGAGCAGCAATGGGAGGAGGGTCTGGGGATAATTCGGAAGATAATACCAGAAATGCAACCCCAAGAACATGAAACATACTCATGGGAGAACAAGGCAGCCATGAGTGATAATCCATCAAACCAAAAGGGAAAACATACAATGTGGTGAAGATGATTGGGAATCCAGAGAATTCATTGGCTCTGAAACTACATAAGGCTGGCATTACTGACACTGCAGAGCTCTTAATCATGGTCAGGGAGAGAAACAGAGGAAACACATTGACTTTAAACACAGAAGATGGTATTTCTCAAGGAAAAAAGTTCAGGTGAATTAAATATTTGAATTAAGATCAGTTAAATGCTTTTGCAGAATGTATCAGATTGGAAGCAAGACCCGGGGAGAGAGACCCTCAGCAGAATGAGAGTTTGAAAATGGAAGTATTTCCACATCAGAAACCAGTTTCGGTCACTGAGTGCAGGGCTGATGGGTGAATGGGTCTCAGTGAGAATTGGGGAACAGTCAGCAGAATTGCATTGCAGGTATTGCAGCTGGGAACTGCGTATTCATGTCGTGCTGTAGACCACAGCAGCAGGAGGCAGACCTTCATTCAACCACAACCTGTAACTTTTTGCCAGGGTAACACTTCAGTCTGTCATTACCATCAACACCATGGTAATGGAAAATAAAGGCACAGCGACGAGTGTGGGTGAACATGTCAGAGTCAGAATCACATGAACTTTAACCTGATGCTAACTCATTAAAGCTACCGGACTTGACCAACAGATCTGAACGAAGCCCTGCAGCCCTGTCACATTCAGTCATAAATGGCAATGGACAATTAAACAAATGACTGGAGGAGAGGGCTCCACAAACATTCCCATCCTAAATAATGGAACAGACCTGCACATCAGTGTATAAGAGAAGGATGTTTTATTTTTTATCTGGCACCATCTTCTGCCAGAAGTGTTGAGTCGATTTGATTCGCTGCATGTGCCATGGAGAACAGCTGAACACAGTAGATACGACACAGACAATGGGCCCTGACACCATTCCTGCAATCGGACTGAAGGCTTGTGCTGCACAACAAGCCATGTCCCTGGGGGAAGCTGTTTCATTCCAGCTCCAACTCTGATATCTCCCTGGCAATGTCGAAAATTACTAAGCTTAGTTACGTCCCCAAAGACGGGAATAATTACAATCTGACCAATTACCACCCCCTCAGTCCCATCACGACAGTCAAATTGGTGGGAGGTTTTTTGACAGAGCTGTCAAGCAGCACAGAAATAACCTGCTCAGTGTGGTTTCCGATAGGTCCCCATGTGGAGATGATGCTGTTGTGGAAATGTCACTGGATTAATAATCCAGACCAGGCTAATGATCTGGCAGTGGGTGGAAGTTAAAGACAATTAATAAAATATCGAGATCTCAAATCTGGGATCAGTAACAGTGACCTTGCAGTCAATATCGATTATAAACAGAATTTCTTTCTCCAATGTACTTTTAGGAAGTGAATCTCCCATGATTCCCAGGGCTGGCCTAAAAGTGACTCCACAAACCCTGACACGTGATAAATATTTCAATGGTCTCTGAAACGGCCAAACAAAACATTCATTTGTATCAAACTACTCCGAGGTCTGAAAGGATGAAACCGGTCAGAACACCCGGCCTCAGCATCAGTGTCAGAAAAGGGAATGGGAACACAGTCCTGTCGACCCTGCAGAAACCTCCTTCCTAACATCTGGGAACTTTTGACAACATTTCCAGAGCTTTCCCACAGACTGCACAGAAACAGCGAGAAAGGAGTAGATCATACAACACAGTGAGCCTCCCCATTCTAGTTCATGGAAAAATTCTCCTCAATGCACTTACCCCACACGATATACATATCCGTTAATGTGAGTAACCTTGGGAAGCTATAAAATTGGTGGTGCAGTAGTACGTTTGGTCCATCGAGTTGCTACCCAATTTAACGTAATGATGGTTAGCCCTTCATTTCCCCACCGTACTCCTGCTCTCCCACCATCCCTTTACTGTCTCGAAATCCTTATTTATAATCAATGTCTCGGTTTCCAGGTGCGAGCGAATTCCCAGGTTCACTGATCTGTGAGTGCAGACATTTATTCTCATCTCAATGCAGAGTGACCTGCCTGTACCTAATACTGTGGCCCCTGGTTTTAGACGTCCCAGCCTGGGGAATTATCATCCCTGCTTCCAATATGTCTCACCCTGTCAGCTTTTAGTTTATTTCACTGACATCGCCACTCATTTTCCTAAACCCCTTGGAATACAGGCCTAGTCTCCCCAAACTCTGCTCCCACAACAAGCCTGTCATCCTAGAGATCAGTCTGGTCATCCTTCACTGCTCTCCCTCAATGTCAGGTTTGTCCTTTATTAGGTACGGAGATCAAAACTGCACATAATGCTGCACAATGTTTGAGATGATTCTCACCAAGGCCATGCACAGCTGCAGTAAGACACCCTTTCTCCTGGACTCAAATCCTCCTGAAATGAAGGTCAGCACACCATTTATCTTCTTAATTGCTTTTTGTCCTGCAATATTGTTTTTTTTTACATCTTCCTCACCCACTCTCAATCCCACATCCGTTAGTGCTGTCAGCAGGCTGGGATATAGTGTATCTGATTCCAGCGACCAAATGTTAAAGGGCATTGTCAACAGCTGCGCCCCAAGCACCGATCCCTGCCACACCTCAGCAACCTTCCTCTGTTAATTTCTATTTATTTATTTCGTGAATCTCGGATTCACTGGCTGCGTCAGCATTTATTTCCTGTCCCTATTTGCCCTTGAGAAGGTGGTGATGAGCAGCCTTGTTGAACCGCTGCAGTCCACGTGCTGTGGTTGACCTCCAATGCCATTAGGGAGGGAATCCCATGATTCTGACCCAGTGACTGTGAAGGAGCAGTGATATATTTCCAAGTCAGGATGGTGAATGGCTTGGAGGGGAACCTGAAGATGATGGTATTCCCATACATCTGTAGCCGTTGTCCTTCGAGATAAATGTGGTCGTGAGTTGGGAAGATGGTATCTGAGGATCTTCGGTGTATCATTTCATTGCAGCATGTAGATAGGAAAACACTGGTGCTGCTGCTGAGCGTTGATGGTGGAGCATTGTGGATGAAGGGTCATTCAAACTGGCTGCTTTGTCCTGCATGGTGTAAAGGTTCTTGAGTGTTGTTGGGGCTGCACTCATCCAGGCAAATTGGGAGTCTTCTACCACACTTCTGACTTATGCATTGTAGATGATGGACAGACATTTGGAATTCAGGATGTGAGTTACTCGCCGCAGTGTTCCTAGCTTCTGACCTGCTCTCGTAGTTAATGTGTTTATGTGGCGAGACCAGTGAGTTTCTGAGAAATGATGACCCACCAGGACTTTGATCCTGGGAGATTCAGTGATAGTAACACCATTGAATGCCAACGGGCAGGTTAGGTTGAATTTTATTGGTGATGGTCACGGTCTGGCATTTGTGGCCTGAAGATTACTTGCCACTTGTTAGCCTGGATACTGTCCAGATCTTGTCGCATTTGAACATGGACTGTTTCAGTATCTAAGGAGCCACAAATGTTGTAGATCATTGTACAAACATTGGCGAACATTCCCACTTCTGAACTTAAAATGGAGGGAAGGTCATTGATGGAGTAGCCCTGAAGAAGTTTTCGGCCACTGCTCGAGGGACTCCTACAGACTTGGAGCTGAGTTGACTGACCTTCATCAACCATGACCATCCTCCTACGTGTCAGGTACGATTCTAACCAGCAGGGAGTTTGCCCCTGATACACATGGATTGTAGTTTTGCTAATGCCCCTTAATGCCACACTTGGTCGAAGGCAGCCTCGTTTTAAAGGGCTGTCGCTCTCACCCCACCTCTGGAATTCAGCTCTTTTGTACATGTTTGAACCACAGTAATGAGGTCAGGAGCTGAGTGGCCCTTGTGGAGCCCTAACTGGGCTTCATTGACCAGGGTATTGCTGAGCACCTGCTGCTTAAAAGCACTGAGACCTTCCACCAATTTACTGATGATCGAGAGTAAACTGACAGAGTGGGAATACCATCATCTTTAGGTTCCCCTCCAAGCCATTCACCATCCTGACTTGGAAATACATTTGCTTTTTATAAACTGGAGATACTTAGGGTAATTTTCCACATAATCGGGGATAGCCATTGTTGTAACTGTATTGAAACAATTTGGCTTGGGGAGTGAGAAGTTATGGAGCACAAGTTTTCAGTACTATTGCCAGAATGGTGTCAGAGCATGGACTCTTTGGAGTATCCAGTATCTCCACCCGTTTCTGTATATCGTGTGGACTGAGCCAAATTGGTTGATGACTGGTAACTGAATTGCTGAGGACCACTGGAGGGGGCTGAAATGGATCATCCACTCAGCATTTCTGACTGAAGATTGTTGCGAATGCATCAGCCTTATCTTATACACTGAAGTGCTGGGCACTTCCATCATGGAGGAAGGGGTTATTTGTGGAATCTCTTCCTCCAGTGAATTGTCCCCAACGTTTCTCGACTAGATGTGGGAGGACTGCAGAACTTTGATCTGATCCTTTGCTTGTGGGATCACTTAGTTCTGTCTATCACTTACTGCTTCTGCTGTTTGGCGCACAAGTAGTCCTGTTTGGTGGCTTCAACAGGCTGACACCTCATTTGCAGTTTTGCCTGGTGTTACTCCTCCCTCCTGCACACTCCATTGAACCAATGATGACCGTCTGGATTGATGGTAATTGTTGTGAGGAGGATATGCCAGGCCCTGAGTTTGTGTGCGTGTACACTTCTTCTCCCAGAGATGAACCATAGAACCTTATGGACACCCAGACTTGAGCTGCTAGATCTGTTCGAAGTCTGTCCTATTTAGTACCGTGATACAACCACCCAAATTGGTGGAGGATATTCTCAATGTGCAAGTGTGACTTTGTCTCCACAATGACTGTAGTGGCCACTCTTACCGATACTGTCATGAACAGATACTTCTGCAACTGGCAGATTAGTAAGTCTGTGGTCAAAATGTATTTTCCTCTTGTTGGTCCCTTCACCATCTGCTACAGTACCAGTCTAGCAGTTATATCCTTTAGGGACGGGCCAGCTCGATCAGTATTGCTGTAGCTGAGATACTCTTGAAGGTAGACATTGAAATCCTCCACCCAGAGTACATCTTGCGTCCGTGCTACCCTCAGTGCTTCCTCCAAGTGTTTATCAGCATGGAGGAGTACTGATTGATCAGTTGAAAGAGACTGGTACATGGTTATCAGAAGGAGGTTTCCTTTCCCATGTGTAAACTCATGCCATGAGACTTCATGGGATACGGAGTCAAGAGCAATTCCCTTCCAACCGTATCCCAATGTGCCGCCACTTCTGCTGTGTCCGTCCTGCTGATGAGACAGGAGTTATCTGGGGAAGGTGATGGGGAATCTGGGACATAGGCTGAAATGGATCATCCACTCAGCACTTCTGACTGAAGATTGTTGCGAATGAATCAACCTTATCTTATACACTGATTTGATGGGCTCTTCCATCATGGAGGAAGGGGTTATTTGTGGAATCTCTTCCCCCAGTGAATTGTTTAATTGTCCCCAACGTTTCTTGACTAAATGTGGAAGGACTTATACCTTACAGAATCATACCTTACAGACAATGTCAGGCTGTTGCTTCACGAGTCTGTTTATTTCTATTCACTGTTTCCGGCCAGCTGTCCCATTCTAGAAACGTAGCCATATATTCGCCCCAATCCACTCAGATTTGATTTTGCAAACTGGGCTTGGAGCTTTACCAAAACTTTTCTAAAAATCCACGTGTTTAACATCCATTGCTTCTCTTTCATTTGTCTCGCAGTCTGTTTCTCAAACATAATTCCCATTTCATAAATCTATGTTAGTGTTGTCTATGACCATTACTTTCTCCCCCAATAATTTCTCCTTAACCATTTACTTACTATGTTCTATGATGCACGTACTCTACCACTTTCCCACACCATACTTGGTTTTCCTTGTATTGTTTGAGATTTTTGTGAAGACAGAACTGAAGTAGTGGCTTCATAGTTTTTCAATTTCCCTGTTCCCCATTCTCAATTGTTTGGTCTCAAACTGGAAGAAAACTGCACTTGTTTCCTCATATTTTTCACACTGACATGATTTATCAAGTGATTACAGTTCACTCTTATAACCCTTGCGAATATACTCTTCAAAAATTGATCAATTCATGCCTTAAACTGCTCAATAATTGACCTTCCACACCATACACTCACAGGGGCATAGCCTCTGTGCCAACAGAAGTACAGCACGATCTATATTAGTACCACTTTCCTACAGCAGGCCCATAGCCTGGAATGTTATGACACTTCCAAATGCTCGTCCAAGTACTTTTTAATGATTGTGAGGTTACCTGTGATAATTCCCCTCTCAGGAAGTAATCCCAGAATACAACACCCTCCTCAAAATGCGAGACAGCAACAGTAAGATGCCATCATCTCCCAATCCTCGAAAGCATCAACAGGAAGAGGTCATTCTGGCCTTGGAGATGGCAACATGGGAACACCAGAAAGACTTCAGCCCATCGAGTTTGTACACCAACACGATGATGAGTCCATTCAGCCACACACGGCTCTTACACAGCAACTGGAGCAGATCTCTTAAAAACGTTTGCCCATTAAACAGGAATTCAAAGAAAACCCAAAGGTTTTCGAAAGGGAAGAACTTATAATAATGGCAAACATTAGAGATTAGATTAGATTACTTACAGTGTGGAAACAGGCCCTTCGGCCCAACAAGTTCACACCGACACACAACCCACCCATACCCCTAACCTAACACTACGGGCAATTTAACATGGCCAATTCACCTGGCCTGCACATCTTTGGACTGTAGGAGGAAACCGGAGCACCTGGAGGAAACCCACGCAGGCACAGGGAGAATGTGCAAACTCCACACATTCAGTCGTTTGAGGCGGGAATTGAACCCGGGTCTCTAGCGCTGTGAGGCAGTAGTGCTAACCACTGTGCCACCGTGCCGCCCACTAAAATGTAACAATAAACTATTGTAATTTAAGGCAAATTGTTAGAGTCCATTGTTCAGGATATTTGCAAAGTTAAACCACAATCCATCAGAGTCAACATAGTTTTTCAAAGGTTAAACCGTGTTTGAATTGTTTGCTTGAGTTATTTGAAGATGTCGCAAACAATATGGATAGTGGGAATCCTGGAGATGGAACATATCTAGTCTTCCTGAAGGCATCGGATATGTCGCTTCTCCAAAGAGTAAGTGGTAAGAGCAGACAACATGGGTTTAGGAGTAATTTATTCGCTTGGATGGAGGATTAACCAACAAAATGCAGTCAGATGGAATAAATGTGTCATTTTCTTTTGGCAGATGCAATTTGTGGGGTGCCATTGATTTCAGTACTCATGCCTCATACATTTGCGATCGATGGTATTACTGTACTTGGTTGATGGGATAGAAAATACGGTGCCACATTTTCAGACAACACTAACATTGGTGGGAAATTACTTCGAAATGATGATGCATGAGATTTAAAACTATATGGATAGGTTGGGTGAATGGGCCGGCGTTTGGCAAGGAAAATTAAAGTGAATAAATATGGGGCTATTCAAGTTGGCCAGTATAATAGAAAGACAAATTATTATCTAAATGGAAAGAAAGTTCAAATTGTTTAGGTGCAGAGGGATCTGGGTGCCTGCTTGCATATCACAGAAAACCTGCCTGCGGGTAGTGCAAGTAATGAGAAATGCAATAATTTCAGTGTTTATTTATAAAAGGATAGAGTAGAAAGGTAGGGAGTGTTGGTGTAGCTATGCAAGGCATTCGTGAGGCTGCAACTGGAGTACAGTTTGGGTGTCCTGCAGAATGAGGTATTTCCATTGGACGTAATTCAGAAGAGCTTCATTAGATTGATTCCATATTTGAAGTGCTTGTCTTATGAAGAGAAATTGAGCAGTTTAGGCCTATACTCTCGAGAATGAAAGGAGATCTCATTGAGGTGTGTAAAATGCTAAAAGTAATTGAATGTGTAGATGTGGAGTGGATTTTTTTCATGTGTCGCAATCTACAAAAAGAGACTAGAGTTTTAGGGTGGAGAGATGGCAGGAAAGTTGAACAGAGGCCGCGTTGACATCAGCCTCATCGAGGTGTTAGATTCCTCACAGATGTTCTTTGTTCTTCGACAACTCTTCGACTGTGTTTCCCAGGAATGGGGGAGGCCTGGGAATCATACTGGAAGCAGGCACTCAGGACAAATCATTTAGAGAGAACGTAACCAGTAGGGACACACAGTGACCAGCGCTGGGTTCTCAACGATTTACAGTCTATATTAATGATTAGGAGGAAGGAACAGATATACAGATGCTGAGTTTGGTGATGTCGCTGTGGTAAGCAAGAGATTAAATTATCAAGAGAGGGTGGAGAGTCTGCAAATAGATTCAGAAATTTAAAGGCAATAGATAATAGTTTAGCAGGTGGAATTTAACATGTTATAACCTGTCATTTCATTTACAGCAATAATAGAAAGCAATATGTTACTGAAATGGAGAGGGATTACAGGACTTAATGCTACTGTGTACTGGGGGGTTCACTCAGCCCCGTTCAGACATGGGAGGTTTTGCTCCATCCCTGATCGTCTGCTCCCTGACTGAGATTTTTCCCTCAGGATAATCCCTCAGTCCACCATTACCCTGAAGCTGATCTATAGTTCAGTGACGAGTGTGGGTGAACATGCCAGGGTCAGTACCATGTGTTCCTTTACCTGATGACAACCCATTAAAGCGACCGCAATTGGCTGGTTACTCTGGAAACAGCAGAAATAACATCTTGTACAGAGGCAGAAATTATACCACGAGTAAAAAATCAGATCGAAGCACTGTCATCCTGCCAAATCCAAGCATTAATGTCGATGGACCATTAAACAACGTACTGGAGGAGAGGACTCCACAAATATCCCCATCCCAAATAATGGAACAGTCCTGTACATCAGTGTAAAAGTCAAGTATGTGGTGTCTGCACTGTCCTCAGCCAGACGTGTTGAGTGGATGTTCCAACTTACCCTATCATGGTGCCCACAGAATCACAGCTGCCAGTCTTCAACCATTTCGATCCGATGCACGTGACATGAAGAAACCGCTGAACACAGTAGATACAACAAAGGCAATGGGCCCTGACCCCATTCCTGTAATGGGACTGAAGACTTGTGCTGCACAATAAGCCGTGTCACTGGGGAAGCTGTTTCATTCCAGCTCCAACTCTGACATCTCCCTGACAATGTGGAAAATTACTCAGCTATGTTCAGTTTCCTAAGAAGGGAATAAATACAATCTGACCAATTACCACCCCATCAGTCCCATCACAACAGTCAAATTGGTGGGAGTTCTATAAGACAGAGCTGTCAAGTAGCACAGAAATAACCTGCTCAGTGTGGTTTCAGATAGGTCTCCATGTGGAGATGGTGTTGTTGTGGAATTGTCATTGCATTACTAATACAGACTAGTCTCATGCTTGGGCAGCTGGTGGAAGATGAAAACAATTATTAACATATCAAGATCTAAAATCTGGTATCAGTAATAGTGATCTTGTGTCCAATGTTGATTGTAAACATCGATGTCCTTCCCCAATGTACTTTCAGGAAGTGTTTCTCCCGTGTTTTCCTGGTCTGGCCTAAAAGTGACTCCAGACGCACAGACATGTGATAAACTCTTCAATCGTCCCTGAAACGGCCAAGCAAGACACTCAATTGTATCAACTGCTCCGAACTCTTAAAGAATATACCCGGAGAGAACACCTGGCTCCAACTTTGGTGTCGGAAAAGGGAACGGGAAACATAGTCTTGTTGACCCTGCAGAGACCTCCTTCCTAACATCTGATGGTTTGTGACAACTCTTACTGAGCTTTCCCACAAACTGTACAGGAACTTCGGGAAATGAGTACGTCACACAACACATCGAGCTTTCTCTGTGCAAGTTAATGGTCGAACATCTCCTTAATGCAGTTTTACCCATACAATATTCATATCCCTTAATATGTTTAAACATTGTGAAATATAAAGTGAGAACTGCTGTAGTCCCTTCAGCCCATCAATTTTGCTCCTCCATTCAGTATACAGGCAGTTCTCAGATAACGCATGTTGATTAAATACAACTTGGCTGCAATGTAATTCGTGAACCTTTTTCCATAAAGTGAACTCCTGTTCATTGTGACGCAATTCCTTGCCGGGAACCAACTGAACAGCAAAGGCCAGCCTCAGGATCCTCTGTCTGCAAAATGTACAATCAATGTGTTCAGCTAAAACAGGAATGCAATCCGCTCTGGAAGCCTTGAAACTGAGCCTGAGACGGGGAGTTGTAGTATCCACTTAGAAAGAACTTTATTTCAAACTGTGGGGAGATTCTTGAGGAGAACTGGAGTTTCCCCATCGGCATCACGTGGTCAGTCAGCCCATTGCACATTCTGGTGAAGAGTGTGGTGAAAGGTACACTGCTGTAGTCAGTGACCTGTATTTTGAAAGTGTCACATTTACAGCACTGTTTTATTACAATATGGAACTTAAAGATTTATTTAGACTGTGCTAGTATGTGTGTTAGACTAAATTAAATTTTTGGCTTTACTAATATTTTGGGGGGTTCGCCCCTTACCCTCTTTTTCCCATAGACCCCATTATTAATATTGCACGATTTTGCACAACATGGTGTTGCACAGGCACACAGCTACTGAGTTATTGGAGAACACCCTGGACTCATAGCTGATCTTCTATCTTCACACGATACTCCGCTCTCTCCCTATCCTTTTAATTTCCAGAAAACCTTATTTATATTCAGTGCCTAGGTTTCCACAGTCCGAGCTGGGAGAGAGTACTCCTTGTTCGCCAGACTCTGAGTGAAGACATTTATTCTCATCTCAATGCAAAGTGGTCTCTCTGACCTTAATGCTGTGGCCCCTTGTCTGAGGCATCCAAGACAACTTCCAATCTGTCGCGCCCTGACAGAGTTTTATATATTTCACTGTGATCACCACTCATTTTCCTAAATCCCATGGAATACAGGTCCAGTCGCCCAAAACTCTGCTCCCACAACAAGCCTGTCATCCCAGAGATCAGTCTGGTCATCCTTCGCTGCTCTCCCTCAATGTCAGGTTTGTCCTTTATTGGGTAAGGAGACCAAAACTGCACACAATACTGTACAATGTTCGAGATGGGGTCTCACCAAGGCCCTGTACAGCTGCAGTAGGATACTCTTACTCCTGCACTCAATTCCGCTGAAATGAAGGAGCAATACATCATTTATCTGTCTACCTGCTTTCTGCTCCTGCAATATTGCTTTAGTGACTGGTACAAGGTCATCCTTCAATGTTACAGCTCCCCACTTCCTGGGTCTATATACACTGGTCAGCGTGTCAATGCCATTCCCAGTATTGACTTCTGGCTTCAGACTCACTGCCCTGCATGTACTCAGAGGGCTGTGCAGAAATAAACGAAAATGCAGCTTAAGTTCGTTTGTCGAACAACATTTTTCAACCATTTCCTTTTCAAATAAGAGGCTGCCATTCTATTGTTCCCATCAAAGTACACAACATCACATCTCTCCCATTGCTCTCCATCTGCCACATATTATCCAAGTAATTTCACTTGTCTCAGTCACTTTGGAGCATTTTTACATCTTCCTCGCCAACTCACATTCTGACATTTTTTAGTGCTGTCAGCAGACTTGGGTAAATCCACAGCAGGGATCCATTTACTGTCCGGTGGAAATTGATTTAATACAGTATAGGGTTTGGGAACATTTGATGCACGCAGGACAACACTGTTATTGACTGCCTGCAGGTCTTGAACAAACCTCCATTCCTCCGGGTCACTTGGAACTTTTGCCTTTTTGATCAGAAAAATGGGAGTTCTCACCGGTGAGTTTACACAGGGAATTATCTCTCTAGCCTTTGGGAAGGACTGAAAGACTGGAGTAACTATATCCATGGCCTCGGGTTTTGACGGGTATTGTGCTCTGCAAGGACGATACTCCGACTTCGTGGTTACTCGTATTGGTTCACAACCTCGTATAAGCCCCACATCATGATTGCCTTTTACCCATAATTCAGTAGGGACCGTTATTAATCTTGGGTCTGTGAAGTTTATCTTCGGGAAACGCCAGTTCAGCCTTCTAGGCTCTTCAGGGCAAGAGGGGGTAACCTCAACTGTTCTATTGCCTGAGTTAGACAAATTAATTTCTTCCTATATGTCCACACATCTGCATTGAACCACATACCCACATCGTCTCAGAACACCCAACATTTCGTTCTTTATGCCTTTAGTACCCATGGCCCCAAATCTTGCCACCAGTCACTGGACACCTTCGCCAGTGACACGCGGGGAGCATAGCCTTCCACATCAAAAATATCGAGTTTACTTGCCGTCGCAGGTACTTTACATAAGTTCACACTGACTGCACATCTGCCATCCCTTCAATAAAATTCGCACAATAACATCTGACCTGGTTTAACCAATCTTCTGAACCAATACTTCGCTTATGGGTCCGCAGGGCTATCGTGGTGTATGTGTGCTGTGCAGTGCAGCATATTCCCGCAAAAAAAAATTGTGTTAATAGGATTAACATGGTTACCTGCTTCCAGGGCGAGTGAATTGCTCACTGAACTCATTGCTCTCTGGCTTAATCGCCACTCATAGACATACACCAGTGGTCTTGGGTTGTATTTTTCAGTTTACACTTGTGAATTCTCCCTTTGAATTACCTGCATGCCCATCGGAGAACTGAGCAAATACAACCCCAATCTCACTATGAGATCCCGATCCATCAAATGTAAAGGACAGAATTCGCTAACAGAATTGAGAATTAGAATGGATACACATTACTGATTTCACACAATATTGGTGCGGTAAAACTCTCTCATATCACGATGCTTGATGCCTCCATTGAGTTCAGGAACATTCTACTCATCTTTATTGGCGTCAACTCTCTGAACTGTCTTGATTTGAGGAGTCAATATGCTGGCAATGTATCTACCAAAAAGGTAACTGGTGTAACTTCCACGTATAACATAGAGGTAGGCATCGACATATACGCATCATTGTTATATTGAACATATTGTACACACTTCGCAATCTCAATGTTCAATATAGAGTTGGGATACATCTCAGTGCCCGTTAGGTTAGTAGAAGTGATTAGCATTAGGCATTCTTCATTGACAAGTATAAAGGAAAGAGGTTAACCTGTACCTTGTGGCCCGCCCACCTCAACCTTCGTCGTCCCCTGTCAGTCACCATGCTGTCCAGCCTCCAGGACCGATTGAGGCTGTCTGTGTGGGCACTGTCCTGACCAGTGGTCCATTACTCCGCAAACAAAGCACCAGCCAGATCTATCTCTGCAAGCGCACTTCGCGATCCCTTCCTCTTTTGCAAACTCCACCTGTGCCTCTCTCTTTTCCCGCAGTCCCTCCCTCCAATGGCTGAACGACCATTTGCATTATAATAAGCTGAGGTTCATGTGATTGCCGTTCCAGCTTTAATTTCCGGTTATGGTTCTCTTGAGCCAGTAGTTTTGCAGCATGTATCACGTATTGTTTTTTTTATTCAACTTTCCCGTGTCCCAGGTAATACACGTATATTATTACCTACTTTGTTGTTTCATACTTCATTCCATTGATGAAGCTGCTCCTCAGGTGTGCCTCATACGGTGTGATCTCTGCCGTCGTTATGTCCTTGGGTGGTATCAGTCCACAATAGACGTTATCGACTTTCGTGAGGCGCTAAAGGTACTGGGACATTGTCTCGACTTCTTTAGGGATTCTTGCTTCAATTGATTGTGGGTACAATATGCTATTGGTGATTCAGCAGACCCTGAGGCGGCGACCGTTGACTTGGAATCTTCGTGAAGTGGATCTCGTAGGGGGGCTGTAGCTCTTCAGGGGCACCCATTAAGGTCAGGATCTGATCCAGTCTTAAGACACTGTCCAGCTTCATTAGGTTGTTTTCCGTGTGTGTGTGCATGTGCGCTGGTGTTTGTATGTGTACTTGATCCATCTTTATTTCGAGATTTTCTTTCCCTGAAATCAGGCTCAGCCTTCAACATGTGATAAGCACTCCAATTCACAGGTTCTATTTTACCCTTCCGTTTCTCCTTCTCTCTCTCCTCCAACGGTGACCTCAGCATTTGCAACTGAATATTACTAAAACTTCCTTCCTCCAGAAAAACACATTCCTTGATTTACATTTTTAACTGTTTTTCAGAAACTGGACCATAATTATTCAGCATGTACTCTATTTTTTTCTTGATCATTCCGAGTTGTCTGTCGACCCTCTTTTCATTTGCTCTTGCTGGAGCCGATTTTCATGGATATTGGAAAAGTGTTCATCTCTCTCTGTCTGTCTCTCCGTCTGTCTATCTGTCTATCTCTCTCTCTCTCTCACGATACCATAATCTTCTCTTTGCCAATATAACTTGCTTTTACCTCCGGAGGTCCCCTCTCATTGGGCGCGACCGCCTCATTGCCTTGGTTTTCAAAAACCAAGAACCCACGTAACCGGTACAGCTTTGGTGACTCCAACGCTGCCCATGGTGGCTCCAAGTCTCAAACCACCGTTAATCTTGCCGTCTCTTAAACTCTCTTGAGTTGAGTTTTACTCGAATACCGCACGTGAGTTCACTGGTCCCTCTTCCTGGTTCGTCTATTCTCTTCAAACGAGTCCCTATGTCGGATTTAGCCACAACTCTTTCCCTGACCCTATTCGATTCGGAACGCGACTCTGGGGCAATCCACTTATCCCCAGTCCTCTCAATCAAAGGGGCCAATTCAGCGCTCGAAACAAAGTGAAAGACCTTCAAGGCAGTGGCGCGTACACCTCCTGGGAATCTTCAAAATCTTACCCAGTTGCAGGGTCCCAGATGAGCCCCCGAGTTTACTGACGTGGAATTTCAATCGACCCGACGCAAATGCTACCAAGAGCAAAGCAAAAGTTTATTTTTGAAATTTGCAGAATGGACTCGACATATTTGCAAGACGCCTCATAAAATGGACGCCTGACGGTTTTCACATATTCCCTTTATACTATATATCATCTTGCCTCATCACACCTCAAGCCAGGAACCTGGATCAGTCGAGTTCCTTTCCACACATGGAGTTGCTTTTTCTAATTCATTGACTGCTGATATAATAGATTATTGGCCTTGAGAATCAGCTGAAAATTAGGTTAAACTTTACATTTTTTCTGTCTTTTTGCAAAGTTAGGTCCATACTTCTTTGTTTCAACCATGCTTTCACAGATTTCACCAAAAATGATAATTTTCATTTACAGGGGATCAGGCTGACAGTGACTCAATAAGTGTGATGGAGTGAGGATGATAGTGACACAATGAGGGTGAGGTGTCAGCGTGGTAGTGACGCAGACTGTGTGAGTGTATCAGGCCGATAGTTACGCAGTGCGGGGTGTCAGAGTGATAGTGATGCAGTAAGTCTGAGGGATCAGATCAATAGTGACACAGTAAGTGTGAGGTGGTCAGGGTGATAGTGAAGCACTTCATGTGAGGGGTCAGTGTGACAGTGACGCAGTAAGAGTGAGTGGTCAGGCTGATAGTGACGCAGTAATTGGAAGGAGATCAGGCTGATAGTGATGCAGTCAGTGTTACAGTGTCAGGCTCATCCTGACGCATAAAGTGGGAGGGGACAGGGTGATAGTGACGTAGTAAGTGTGATGGGGTCGGGCAGAGACTGACGCAGTGAATTTGAGACAGTCAGGGTGATAGTGAGGGAGGAAGTGTGTGCGTTCAGGCTGGTAGTGACACAGTAAGTTGAGGGTGTCAGGCTGATAGTGGCCAATAAAAGTGAGGTGTTAGGGGAATAGTGACGCAGTCAGTGTGAGGTGTCAGGCTGTTAGTGATGCGGTAAGTGTGAGGGGTCAGTCTGATAGTGAAGCAGTAAGTGTGAGCGGGTCAGGCTGATAGAGACGCAGCAAGTGTGGTGGGGTCAGGCTGATAATGTCACAGTATGTGTGAGGGGTCAGGCTGACACTGATGAAGTAAGTGTCGGTGAGTCAGAGTGATCCTAATGCAGGAAGTGAGAGGAGACAGGGTGATAGTGATGCAGTGAGTGTGAGGGGGTCAGCGTGATGGTGACAGAGTAAGTGTGAGTGTTCAGGCTGATATTTATGCAGTATGTTCAGGGCGTCAGGCTACGACTGGCCAGTACGTGTTAACTGACAGGGTGATAGTGATGCAGGAAATGTGAGGAGTCAGATGATAGACACGGTGAAATTGTGAGGGGTCAGGCTGATAGTGATGCGGGAAGTGTGCGAGTGTCAGGCTGATAGTAACGCAGTAAGTGTGTTGGGAGCAGAGTGATAGGAACGCAATAAGTGTGAGCGGCTTTGGATGATCGTGACAGGTCAGTATGAGGGGGAGGATGGTAGTGATCCAGTGAGTGTGAGGTGTCAGGATGACAGTGAAGCAGACTGTGTGAATGTGTCATTGTGATGGCGACATGGTAAGTGTGATGGGGTCAGGGTGACAGTGACGCAGATGCTTTCAGGGGGTCAGGTTGTAATGATGCAGTAATTGTGAGGGGTCAGGGTGAGAGTGACGCAGTGAGTGTGAGATGTCAGTGTGATAGTGACGCAGAACATTTGAGGAGCTAGGCTTATCGTGACGCAGTATGGGCAAGGGGTCAGGGTGACATTGATGAAGATGCACTCACAGGGCCAGGTTGTAGTAAAGCTGTAAGTGTGAGTGTCTCAGGCTGATAGTGATGAAGTAAATGCAAGGGGGTAAGGCGGTTAGGGATGTTGTAAGTGTGCAGGGGTAGTGCTAGAAGTGACGCAGTAAATGTGAGTGTTGAAGCTGATAGTGACACATTAAGTTTGAGGGACCAGGCTGATCTTGACGCAGTAAGTGTGACGTTGTCAGGATGATAGTTACGCTGTAAGTGTATGGGGGCACAATGATCTTGACGCAGTAAGAGTGGGGAGTCAGGGTGATAGTGACGCAGTAAGCATGAGTGGGTAAGCCTGATCGTGGTGCAGTATATGTGAGGGAGTCAGCCTGGTGGTGGTGCAGTATGTGTGAAATGGTCAGGCTGATATTGATGCAGTGTGTTAGGGTCAAATTGATAGTGACACAATAGGGGTAAGCGGCTCAGGATGATAGTGACACAGTGGATGTGAGATACCAGTGTGATAGTGACGCAGTAAGTGTAAGGGGTCAGGATGACAGTGACACTAAGTGTACGGCCCTTAGTGTGATAGTGCCACAGCAAGTGTGGGGTGTTAGGGTGTAAATGACGTCGTAAGTGAGAGAGGAGCCTTGCGATAGTGAAGCAGTAAGTGTGAGGGAGTCAGGCTGATAATGACACAGTCAATGGGATGGGGCAGTGTTTTAGTGACAAGATAAGTGTGAGACGTCAGTCTGATACTGACACAATAAATGTGATGGAGTCAGTCTGATAGTGACACAGTAAGTGTGAGGGGTCAGCCTGATAGTGACACAATAAGTGTAAGGATTCAGGCTGATAGTAACATGGGAAGTGTGAGGGCGTGACTGAAAGTGACGCAATAAGTGTGTGGCGGTGAGGCTGATGGGGACGCAATAAAAATTAGGCCGGCAAGGTGAAAATGGCAAAGACTGTGTGAGTGGGTCAGGGTGATAGTGACGCAGTAAATGTGAGGAGGTCAGGGTGCGAGTGACACAGTAAGTCTGAGGGGTCAGACTGATATTGACGCAGTAAGTATGAAGGGATCAGGCTGAGAGTGACGCAGTCAGTGTGAGGGGGAGAGTTTTAGTCATATAGTAAGTGCGAGGCATCAGTCTGAAACTGATACGAAAAGTGTGAGTGGGTCAGGGTGATATTGACGCAGTACGTCTGAGGGGTCAGGCTGATAGTGACGGAATCAGTGTGATTATGCAGAGTTTTAGGAACATGGTAAGCGTGAGGCGTCAGTCTGATACTGACACAAAATGTGTGATGGAATCAGGCTGATAGTGACGCAGTAGGTTTTAGGAGTGAGGGTGATATTAACATAGGAAGTGCGAGGGCGTCACTGATAGTGACGCAATATGTGTGTGGTTGTCAGGCAGATAGTCACGCAGTAAAAATGAGGATGTCAAGGTGAAACTGGTGCAGTTTGTGTGAGGATGGCAGATGGACAGTGATGCAGTAAGTGTGAGGGGTTCACGCTGATATTGAGGCATGCAAGTGTGAGGGGCCAGGTTGATAGTGACGCTGTGTGCTGGCGGGTCCGGCTGATAACGACGCAGAAAATGTGAGTGTCTCAGTGTGACAGTCATGCATTACGTGTGTGAGGGTCAGGGTGATAATGACAGAGAAAGTGTGAGGGGGTCAGGTTGATAGTGATTCTGTAATTGTGAGCTTGATCAGCGTGATAGTGAGAGGCTCAGGCTAATAGCGACACAGTAATTGTGAGGGGGTCAGGGTAGTAGTGATGCAAAACCTGTGATCGGGTCAGGCGAATAGTGATGCAGTACGTGTGAGGTGTCAGGCTGATAGTGACGCAGTAAAGGTGAGAGTGTTGGTGTGCTAGTGATGCAGTAAGTGTGAGCCGCTCAGGATGATAGTGACACAGTAAGTGTAAGGAGTCAGGATAATAGTAACATAGGAAGTGTAAGGACGTGACTGATCGTGACAAAGTAAGTGTTTGGCAGTCAGGCTGATAGTGACGCAGTCAAAATGAGGGTCTCGAAGTGAAAGTGGGGCAGTAAATGTGAGGGCACCAGATGGATAGTGATGCAGTAAGTTTGAGGGGTTCACGCTGAAATTTAGGCGGTAAATGTGAGGGGTCAGGTCTATAGTGATGCAGTAAGTGTCGGCGCGTCAGGCTGATAGTGATGCATTCAAAGACCAAATATCCAAGGCTCACTGTAGTGCTGAATAGCGAGACTTCTCAAGGCTCAGATAAAAATCAATATTTCTCATCCTGGTCATAAATAACAATGCTTCATTGTTAAATTGTCCTCTCCTGCTTCTAGATTCACCAATGAGGGAACAAAATGTAATTGCACCACCCTGTTTATCTCTTCAAATATTTTGCAACTCTCAATGAGATTACCTCTCTTGTGTTGAAACTGTTAAAAAAAGAACGGATTTGCCCAATTTCAATTCACAGGACTAACGTTTATCCATGATATCAAGGCTAATCACCATTCGTGGTATTTCTCATATGACATTAGTATCTTTCCTAAATTGAGGATTATAATTCCTCATACTGTCGTCCAAGTGCGGTCAAACTGAGCCACAATACATTGGAAATAATGCTTCGTTCTCCTGCCCTGAAATCCTTCTGCAGCTTTCACAACAGACTTCTACAACTGCTACTAGACTTCAATGACTTATTAAAAACTTCTCCAAGATGCAATTCTAAAAATCTGTACATCAGACTTTCTTCTTCAAATCTTCGACAAATAAACTCCACATATTTCTCTCCTGACAAGTAGGATAAAGTCAAATCGTTGCTATTTATCAAATCATGAGGGACATGGATAGATTGACTCGTGTTTTTCTGCTGGTGAGGAAGTCAAGACTTAGAAAACATCGGTTTAAAATTAGTGAGTAAGGATTTAAAAGGGACGTCAGGGGCAACTTTTTCAGTCGTGTCCATAATGAGCTGCCAGAGAAATTGTTGGAGACTGGTACAACTGTAACATTTAATGGCATCTGGATGGATATATGAGTAACAAGGTTCAGAGGGATGTAGGCCAAAAGTTGGCAAATGGGACCTACTAATTTAGGATAACTGTCCTCAATGGTCAAATTGGAAAGAAGGGCCACTTTCCGTGTTGTATTGTTCAAGGACTTGATGACTCTAGAACAACCGCAAAAACTTTGCAAATAATTCCGTCAGGGCGATTTCAAGTTCCAAATCATCGGTCAATCTTCCTCTCTTGTGCTCACAAGTTCATTACCTGATGTCAGAACTTACGGATTAGTTGGTTCTGCATTCTTTCTAATTCCGACTTTTTTTTAACGAATGTAGCTAGTGTTTATGGACTTAGCATCAACATTTCTAATACCATATTTTGATGAATATTAAAACACAACTTTGGTACCAGATGATGAGCAATTGAGTCAAAATCGATCGGACACAGTGAGACAATGATCCTCTCTTCATGTGGTGTACATCCGTGACTCTAAAATTCGATGAAGAATCATTCCCACAACTTCAGCTTTGTCAGGATCTAGTTTGCGGTGAAAGCCTGACAATCTACTAAGGGAACGGTCGTCTGGGTCTCTGCAATGGATTTGGCGAAATCTTTGGGTCTTGACAATTTGTTCTTCAAACAAAGTACAGATTTCATGAATTAAGTTCTTTTACTATGAAAATTGGCTACTTCCCTGCAGCTGTGATGGCTGAGAGGTTAAGGTGTTGGATTTGAAATTCAATGGGGTCTCCCTACGCAGGTTCGAATCCTGCTCACAGCGTTGAATCTTTTAAAAGTCATTAATTACTTTGCAGAATTTGGATTTCGTGGAGCTTGAGCTTTGCATTCAATCGAAAGTAAATTTTCAACTGTGAAGAATCCGAAGTAATTTCAAGACGTCTAATTGAATAAATTATATGTCGAGACACAAAAAGCCACCAACTTCCAACACGAATCAGTTTCAAAACATTTGTCGGACTATCGTGAAACTTGGATGTTCCGGGGTGGGTTGGGGCGGTGGAATTAAGCAAAACAATAAGCAATGCAATACATTTACCTGCAGGTGATGACTTTTTTTTAGGATCAGTTGAAAGTCAAGCTGAGAAAGTTCAACCTAATTTACAACTGACTCTCAAGGCCAATAATCTATTATATCAGCAGTCAATGAATGAGAAAAAGCAACTCCATGTGTGGAAAGGAACTCGACTGATCCAGGTTCCTGGCTTGAGGTGTGATAAGGCAAGGCGATATCAGCGGAGTAGAATTTACTGGAAATATTTGAAATGGAATGTTAACAGTCTTCTGCTGTCCACATTCGTAAGAAACTGTGCATTAAGAACTGAATTTGAAAATTAACGATGAAAATCACACTTAGCCCTCTGCTTGTGGTGTGGCATTGTTCAGAACAATAGGTTGTTGTTGAGGCTAAAATTGACCAAAATAATCGATGGGGATCTTACCCACGGACTTCGTTGGAGCAGTTGGTGTGGAGAGCTCAGCATGAAGAACCAAATGCCAATTATTCATCTTGGCTATCTGAATTGCTTAGTTAAACATACTCCCAGTTTAATGTAAAAACATTTGCTCTCAGAGCTAGATGTTTTCATGTCAGCATGTTCCGATCTGAGAAGTAACTCCATGGAGTAGATGTGACTTAAATTTTGACTCTAACGTCAGAGATGTTGACACATTTCTGCACCAAAACAGCACAACCATTGGTATCAAATCAAACTGAACAAAGGACTAGTTCACTTCGACATTTCCTTTCTGCAGACTCTGCCAATGGACCATTCAGGCCAGATGTAGGAATAGGGCGTGGTGACATCTGTTCGCAAGTGGATCACTTCATTCTTGCTCACGATCCATAAACCGTTATTCATTTTGAACTTCTTAGCCATCAGCATGATAAGTGGTACATAATGCACAGGTTTGCTTCTCGAAAGAAAGAAAGAAAATCTTATTCAATGCAGATGCAAATTCAAGTTGTCCCTGGTCGACCAGAAGACAGATATCGCGAAACAAAGTGAATACAGAAAACAATCAATGTTTTCTGGGAGTCAAAAAGATGTACTGGGAGAACGGAAACATATATTTGGAACTAAAGTCACATACCACTTCCAGATTAAATGTTCATGAACCGTTATCTTAATTTGACCTTCATGTCCACCTTTGCTGCAAACATTATCTTAACAACTCAGTACTTTGTGTTCTTTGATATTGTCTCCTTCATGTTTCTCTTGATTTTGAAACTAAAACCGAAAAATAGCAATGCACCCTATTTCACTTGCAAAGATCTGAAGAAGACCAATTTATAAGAGAACAGAAATAAAGCTACGTCTGTCTTCCGACAGAAAACACAGTTACCATTTCGACTACAAAAAGTCTTCTTCAGAAGTCTGCGCAATGAACTCGAAATAGTAGACCGAAAATCAAAAAAAAGAAGCCATAATGCACCACCCGCAAGCGCATCAAGTCCTACTCGAATGTGTTGTATTACTACTCTCAACATCAGTGGAGAACGGAACAAAGCTCATTCTGCAGTTGTCAACCTGTTATGACGTAGTTTATAAAGTCAGAAATATGATTAGGTAAAAAGCGGGATGAAAGCGGGATATCAGAAGTCTGAAAAAAGCAAGTGCGTGCTTTGCTTTGAAGAAGGTTGGCAGTGATAAAAATGGAAATTAACTACAGTGAGGGGGGCTTAATTAATACTCAGAATCGTTGCAACACATAGGGACGCAATTCTTTTTGATGGGTTTCTGTTCTGCCATTTTATAATCACGACTGCTGATGGGTTTGGTTTCCATTCCAGGCTTAGGTGACTGCCTGATGGAAGTTTGCACATTCGCCCAATTTCTGTGGTAGCTCTGGTTTGCTGCCACATTCTAAACATTTGCAGGTTATTTGGATTCGCCATTGAACGCACATGGTTACAGAAACAGTGATGTGGAGAGTGTCTGGATAGGACGTACTTCAGAGGATTTTAGTGAACTTAAATAGACAGAGTGGGGATAGTCTGCTGTTTCCTGGGTAAGCTACATGGACAGAGAGGGGTCAGGGTATTCTTCCCTGAGGGAGAGACATTGACAGAGTTGGGTTAGTTGCTCTTATCTGTGTCAGTCACGCAGATACAGTAGGGTCAGTCTGCCCTTCCCTGGGCGAATTTCTTTCACAGAGTGGTGACAGTCTGCTCTTCCCTGCCTGAGTGAAACAGAAAATTATCTTCCCTCGATAATTTATGTTGACAGTTTGGCTTCCGTCTGCTCTTCTCTGGCGAGTTACATTGGTTGAGTGGTGTTAGTGTTCATTCATTGGGTGCGTGCCATAGACAGAATGGGATCAGTCTGCTCTTCCCTGAGTGAATGACATTCATAGACTGGGGTCAGACTGCTCTTCAGTGAATGACTTATATTGACCGTGTGGGATCAGTCTGATGAGTTACACTGAGAGTGTGGGGTCAGTCTGCCTTTCCCTCGGTGAGTAACAGTGACGGAGTGGCGTCAGTTTGCTATTCCCTCAGTGCGTTACATTGACAGAGTGGCATCAGTCTACTCTTTCCTGTGCGAGTTACATTGTCAGAGTGGCATCAGTCTCCTTTTCACGGAGTGAGTTATTTGGACAGTGTGGGATCAGTCTGCTCTTTTCTGGGTGAGTTGCATTGACAGAGTGGCGTCAGTCTGCAATTTCCTCGTTGTGTTAAAGTGATCGCGTGAGGTCAGAGTGCTCTTCCCTGGTTGAGTCACATTGACAGATTGGGCTTCATCTGCTCTTCCCTGGGAGAGTCATATTAACAGAATGGGGTCAGTCTGCTCCTTTCTTTGTGAGTAATATCACAGAGTGACTCAGTCTGTTCTTCCCTGGGTGAGCTACGTTAAGAGAGTGGTGTCAGTCTGCTCCTCCACGGGCGTATTACTTTCTCAGAATCGTGAGAGTCTGCTCTTCTCTGTTTGAGTTTAACAGCAAGTATGGTTTCATTACTGTCTTCATTGGATGATTCACATAGACAGAATGGAATACGTCTTCTCTTCTCTGAGTGAGTTACTTTGACAGAGTGGCGTCAGGCTCGTCTCCCTGCTTGTGTTTCATTGACAGAATCAGATCAGCCTGCTCTTTCCTGGATGAGTGATAGAGACAGAATGGGTCCAGCCTGCTCTTCTCTGAGTGGTGTCAGTCTGCCATTTGCTGGGTGAGTTACATATAAAATGTTGGGTCAGTCTGCTCTTCCCTGGATGAGTAACATTGACAGAGTGGCGTCAGTTTGCTCTTCCCTGGGTGAGTTACATTAACAGAGTGCGGTCAGGCCATAATTTCCTCGTTGAGTTACATTGATCGTGTGATGTCAGACTTCTGTCCCCTGGTTGAGTTGCATTGACAGAGTGGGGTCCATCTGCTCTTCCCTGGGTGAGTTACCTTAGCAGTTTGGGGTCGGTCTGCTCTCCGCAATCCAGGAAGTCCATCTCTAGCGGTTTCTTGTCATTACCTCCAAACTAAGGATTTGAGGAGTTAACAAAAGTAACTCGTCCCCTACATCTTTGGGATAATTAGGGATGGGCAGTGAATCTTACCTCATTGAAAGATAACTGTGTCCCAGAAATGCATTTCTAATAATTGCATGTTCTAATTCGACACTGCAAGCGGTCGGGAATAACTTGAGGAGAGGTGCAGGGTAGAATAATTAAAGTCAAATGCACTGATGCCTAGGAGACATAACACAAGATGTGAGTGTGGAGCTGATGGTGCAAGGCTCAGTGTCAGTGCTATTGGTTCAGCATTTATTGCTCAATGTTCGTAATGACTCTCACACCACTGCTGTCAATTCACAACAATGAGCCTGTTCATCTTGGTTTGAAAATCCCTGCGTGTATATTAACGTGGTTAATTGGACACGAGAGGAGATGAGCACATCCTCTTTATTCTGTCAGTTTAAACAGACGAAATATCTGTTGGATGCCAATGCAAGAGGATACTGTCTTTTTCTGTGCCTTTTTAGTGGGGCATGTTCAGCATTGAAACGTCTGTTTTTGCACAAGCAGAGTTTGATTGCCATTCATACTGAGCAACATTAATACAGAAAACGCGTTTTCGAATTCCTGTGATCAAGTGGTTCAGGCATTGCACATATGGACGAGAAATCTGGCTTTTAACGTGGCGCCATGGCTTCGCTGGTGAAAGCAGCTCCCATCACACTGGTGCCTGCTCATTGTATTGCAAGCTCGTTATTTCTCTCAAGTATTGTGTTGCTGATCGAGAAACTGTGTGTCCTGTTTGAATTGCTGTACATTCTGATTTCGCGTTCCGGCTTCATTTTCCTGGTTTAAATCCAGTGGTGTAGGTTGCTCTTTTTAACTACTATTTTAACATGGAGATTCTTCACGCAGTTCCACAAGCACTTCTGCTTCTCATCCTCTTATTCTCATTCCTTCATTCCCAGTTTTGTAGAAGTTAAGTGGTGAGGCAGGAGACACTGCAGCATTCCCGGGAAATGTTGTGGTAATGGCACTGACACCACGACATGATCACCCTCATTCTCTGCTGTCTCCATTCATTCGTTGTACACCAACAGTAAATGCATCGTTGTTCTTCTTCAGCTATCATGTAATTACTTTCTTTTTCTGTTGGATAAGGAATTCAAGTTTAACTTCGAAAAGGTCTTTAGATTTTGAGGAAGAAATGCCTCCTTGCCTCAGGTCGAAGTGACAGACGCATTATCCCGAGAATGTGAGATTACTTCGACCGACTCCAGCCAGGCGTCAGAAAGCCTCTCAGCAGGTTGAATCTCAAACTGTCTCTGAATGTCAGGCTTTTCAAGAGAAGAAATGGGAAATGAGGGATATGGACAGACAGAGAGTCGGAGAATGTGAAAAAGGCCCAGGCGGATACAGAGACAAATATAGAAAAAACAAAGACCCATATTGAGGCAGACACTGAAAGAAACAATTCTCCATTCGGCGTGACTGCTAAATAACGGAAACTAAAAGGAAATGTAGCCCTTAAAACATAGCCTTCCACCAGCTCAGGAAAATGAAAGTAGCCTGACAGCTGATTAAGTCCTTTTAAGATCGTAAATTCGATGTTTGTAAGCTCAAGAGTGATTTCGTTAAATATCCTGATTCGACAGGTAAGATTATCATTTTCCCAACAGTATAATCTAGAAATCTATAACTAGCCTGTTTCCTGTCCATCTTAAGAAAAAAAACTGTTTCTCTCCACAGATGTTGCCAGGTGTAGCAAGTTCCTCTATCAATTTTCGTTTTTAGTTCATATTTCCAAAACCTGTATCTTTTTGTTTTTGATAACCTGGCACAAAACCAAGCATTACCAGGTTCGGACCAGTGGTAAGAAATACTGGTACCACGATATATTTGCACAATAAAATATGCATTCCCTGTCCGAGAATAGACCCAACACTATTGCGGTTAGAGTTCCAAATCCTAACTACGAGATTACACGGAATGAAGACAGACACTCTTGCGCTTATTCTGAATGAAATGGATTTGCCATTTCATTTCTGATCAGTTTCACTGCAGATTGGTTTCTACTCGTCTTCAAGTTTTGCAGAATGGAAAATCCCATTTGGCCCATGGTGCAGTCTGGTTTAAAGACATTCATCGATTCTATTCCCAGTTTCCAGCTTTGATCCATAACCTTATGTGTTCTGATGTTTCCAGTGCAAATAGCAGTGAGGTTCTCGCTTTGATCTTAGATGACACAACAATGGGATTGAAGTTTGACATAGTCACACTGTGTTATTACCCACGTCGTGTCTCCCACGGAAAGAGACACAGACACATTCCCCGAGAGTGGCAGAGTTCTCAGGATTTGACCAGCTCCTTGTGCTTTACTTCAAATGTCCGCTCCAACATGCAAGTTCAACCACCAAAAGGCAGTTTTTGGTTAAACCAAAACCAGTTCTACAGACAATGAGAGACGTTGCTCTAAGCTAGAATTTGAAGTGGACGAAAGAAACTGAAAATTCGAAAACCCAAACCCTTCCGTTACTGACAGACAACAGGAATGGACTAGCTCGCTGCATCCTCGTGATTTTAAATGCGAACCGACAATCCCCTAATTCGACGTGTTACCAATTCCGTCACTGACCCAAAGACCAGGTTTGGATGTGACAATTTGTCTATAGGTAATGTAATCATCCACATCAGGGAAGCAGCATTCACAAGGTGAAAAATCTGCAAACATAACCACCGTCACTGTTTCACTTGGAATGCCCCACTCTGTGAAACATTTCCTTTCACTGTACTTTCATACTTGAAGTGTTTTACATTCCAGAGCCTGAACTAATTCAGCGGGAACCCACTGGGCATTTCGAGCCCGTCATCCGGAATGGGGTGAGTTGAACGGTGCCTTTCTTGCTGCCAACACATCAGCGCAGCTCAAAACGAGCTCGTGTTAGCATCAGTCTTTACTTAACTTGCTGCAATATATCTGCTGAACAACATCAGATTATCACAGCATTGCCTTCTTCACATTGAAACCAATGGTGATAATATGAACCGACTTGGAAACTTGGAGAGAGAAACACTCTGACGAAGACGATTATGACGTGAAGAGCAGGCACTAGAGTTTGTTCAGGTCCAAAGGCTACTGCAGTATCAATGGACATCCCTGCATACGGGTCTGAGTTTGCATTGCCCAGAACAGGCTTTCATTCCCAGTCAGGAAATGGAGATTTAATTCTCTTCTTGTGAATTATCCGAATGAAAACTAAATCCTGGTTTCACCCAGAACACGCACACGGATCCTGCCAGAACAATTCAGTGATCGATCAGCATCTGTCTGGAAGGACAATGGCAGCAAATACAAGCGAAAGCTATCACCACAATTACCCCTCCAAGGTTTTTGCGTTTCCCAGTTGAAAATATTTCGCTGCTTCTTCAAAGTCACTTCATCTAAATCCTTGCCTCATGTCATCATGCCTGTACCCCGCTACTGAGGACATCCAGGGTTCTGCGGAGTAACTCAAAATCTCAATCTCTCGAGTAATTAGGGATTGACGGTGCATCCCATCACATTGAGCAATGACTTTGTCCCAGTAATACGTTTCCAAAAGCTGCAGATTCTAAGGGAACACTTGCAAGCTGTCGGGAATAAGTTGTGATTCGGAGATGCCGGTGTTGGACTGGGGTGTACCAAGTCAAAAATCACACAACACCAGGTTATAGTCCAACAGGTTTAATTGAAAGCACACTAGCTTTCGGAGCGACACTCCTTCATCAGGTGATTGTGGAGGGCTCGATCGTAACACAGAATTTATAGCAAAGATTTGCAGTGTGATGTAACTGAAATTATACATTGAAGAATTGATTGTCTGTTAAGCCTTTTTTTTTAAAGTTGCATTCTCGGGTTAGCTGTTAACAATGGTAAAAGCTAGACAATATGTTGAAGGCGTTAGCCCCGGTGTTCTCTGTCTATGACCTGATGTTTAGATTGATTCCAATCCAAAAAGTGAGATAACAGAGTTTTACATAATTTCATGCAGTTTTTGAGCTCAGAGTTCTACATGAATGTATGTAGTTTCTGAGCAGAGTACAATGTAACTCTGAAAATACCAAAAAAAATTATCACACAAAATATATGTGTGCGTGTGGGTCTTTGTCTGTGTGTGTGTCTCCAGCGAAACCAAAAACTGACAACTCATGAACAGAAACAGAACTGACAAAGAGAACATATTTTCAGACACACGGACTCTTGAATGCTGTCTGTGAGGCAGAGCGAGTCGTCTGGGTCATGAGCTGCTCACACAAATTGCAGCGAGTCAATTCCAAATGGTGCTTTCAACGTACTGACGCCTTAGAGCACCAATACTGCCAGGAAAGTGCTCAAGTAACATGAATCAGAACTGACTAACAATGAACCATTAAAAGTGAAGATTACCAATTACAGTCTCGATTAGACGAGGTGAACATTTGGGCTGATGTCTCCACCGGATCGAGAGGACCAATCACCAGCCTCTCTCATCAGGACAGAAATTAAGGAAATTATGGAAAAGTAACCAAGTTTCGTATCGCAATTTCCCTCCTTTTCGCAACAACAACAGAAAACTGTGAGCAGACTCAATGTAGAACCTAATTTCACATCAACAGGGAAATAAATATCTCCATTCACTTTCAGAGAAACTGTGAAAAATGCAAATTGTCTGGAATATGAAAGTTTGGCGCAGCCTGTTTTTAAGTCGCATATTATGCTGGTGGCCTTTCGAGCTGGAGGGGAACGTGACAACTACAGCAGAAGGGGAAAACAGCGTGGGCACTGACATGTTGGTTGTTTTCTGCTGTGCCACATCACAGCCGTGTTCGTAGAAATGACTACTTTTTCTGTTCAACTTTAACAAAACACATCCCTGCAAAACGTTGCCAGCTTCATCCATTAGCACACGTGGTCACGCAGGGATACAAACACAAGCCTTGTTAAGAAGTGAAATCTGAAATCAGAGTCTCAGGTTGCTCAGCCACGCTAGCACATAGGCCAAAACCAGAATCCCAAGAGCATGTACCTGATGATACCCTGCAGCATACTCACAGCAACGGTACCAGTTCTGCAGAATAAGCGGTGAGGAGGAATTGCTCTATCTGAGCGGTCGTACTTGTTGTTCTCATCAGAAAATATGGCTTTGAATTTGCTAGCCCATATCTGCTGCCATGCTGAAACGGAATGCAATTCCGATTACTCGCTGTATAAAACTTTACTCATTTTCTCCCCTGAGATAAAGTGATCACTGGAGATGATGAATTCTGCTCCTGCCAGAAACGCCGACTCTCCTGCTGCTCAGATGAACTGAAAAACTGGTTTAGCACTGGAATCCGAGAATGGCAGAACACGTAGCAAGACTATTCGAAACCCAGAGCCAATAAGAGTTCCAACTTTCATGTTATTACTCCATAATAGTGCATTATCCAGCAGAGCCATGAACAACTGCCACCTGGCTGCAAGCTGAGTTAGAAACCTATGTGGGAATCAAGGACATGTGACTCACTTATTGTCGGTAAATCAAACAGTTCTCACTTTGAGGTGTGCAAAAATTAGTTCCTATACATATTTAGGGAAGGTCAAAAGCGATCTGAGATGTCAAAGAGGTGGTCACTGTTCGTGATTGCGCTTTGTTCGAGTTGTGAAAAGGCGTCCCGCTTTAGTCACATTCACGTTTCTTGTTGATGACTGAATCAGACAGAAGGTATTTCACCAGAGCTGCACGTAACTTGCAATCCTCTCCCTCGCTGTCATACTTTCCTGGAACTCTGTGAGAACAAGAAAACAAAGTACATACTGTCATTTTGGCAGCCTGTCTGTGATCTCCTCATTTTCAGTTACAACATGGCTTAGACTTCAGGCCACACGGTAATATCAGACACAGTATGAGAACAAGAGACGATAGTTCATCTGTGCCTGTAAATCTTTACATTCTGAATGAACTGTATCCGTGTTTGCTGCTTCGAAACTCGAATATGTGAACTGCTCCAAACTATGATTGAGGATTTCTGGTTTTGGTTGACACACGTTGAGAAACGCCAGACAGCGTTCAAATGAAGCTTTCAGAGCACATTTTCGGATGCATTTGACAGAGACTAACATCATGAATCCAGTGTTCGCTGTGACAGAAGGAAATGAATGCTCTCCTTGTTACTGATCCAGGCCAACTTCGCATGTAAAGTAAATGCGGTACTGTTGTTACAGAAAGGATCAGTGCCCGGTAACTGTGTCCTTAAAGTGGACATGATCGAAAAAATAAAGAATACCATATTGAAATGTCCAGGAAATATTGGCTGAAAAGGCGCAGACAATTTTGCCTGCAGCGCCAAGACATGGAACATATGTGACTGCACTCTTAAACAGGATGGCCAGCAGTGATATACACATCGCCACGTATGAAGGACCACTGCGAATAGAAATTTGAGAATGAAATTCACGCAGCAGGTATTCGGAATTATATTCATTCCACCGCTACAGTAGTATTGGGCGAGTAAATTGAAAACAAGGCTTGCTGATGAGTATGCAATAAAGCCCCATCGATCATGATATGAAAGACTGTCGTCCGTAAAGAGGGAACAACAATGTTTCTTCTAAGCTTTGTACTGGGCCACTTTCACACAAACTGATACGGCTACTCTCCAGAAAATATCAGGGCTCGTGGCATGCACTCTTAGAAATGGTGACCATCAGTGCTGGAAACATCCCTGCATATTCAGAACAAGGAAGTAAACATATCGAATTAAAGCGAAGATGGAAATTAATTGGACTGATATTCCCTTTCACCACAACAGCTAAAATGTGCGGGGATATACCGAGTAAGGTTTACTGACCAGGTCACTTTGACACACAAGCCTATCTTTCTTTCTGTCCGTTTTTTTTTGAAGCGCCGATCCTTTCCGTAGGAGATGAAGATGATTACTGCTCCACCACAGGATCACAGTGGGGCCAGAGACCCGATCGAGCTGCTCAGAACAGTTCGTGTTTTCCTAAAATCACTGAAACTGAGATTGATGACACGTAGACACGGTGTAACAGCTGCCAACAGATGTGGAGGGTTTTGGGACGGATTAGGACCCACTCTGGGAAAAAGACTGGATCCTAAGACTGGGGAGTAAGTGTTCAGGGAGAGGACTGGAGAATGGGGTTAAGAACGATATTAGCCAAATCGAATGGCGGAGCAGGCTGGATATTCTGAAAGCGCTAACCGTCCTCCTTTGTCTTCCAATCTCTGGCCATCTGGTATCTAAGGAAATTTTAGAGACTGGGAAAATGTTTGGAGAGGAAGCAATAAATGTGAAGCTGAATATAAAGTTTGAAGTCAGGGCAAGTTCAATGAAAAGGAAGTTTGTAGAAAGGCAGAGGGACATGGAGATGGAAAAAGAAGTGTCACCAGTCCCGAAATCTCATTCGGTTTTCATTTTCAAGATGCGACCGGACCTGCTGAGAACTTCCAGCAATTTCATTTGTTGATTCTGAAACAGAAGATGGGAGTGATCCTGGACCAATCAGCTCTCCAATGTTCTAGGAATATTTGACTTACCCGTTCGATCAGATCACGTTTGTCCCACACTGAAACCTCAGAATCCTTCCCCACCCCCACCCTCGTTACTGGCAATAAACTGTTCAATACATAAACTTACAGGAGCACACACAAGAACAATTACAAAACGTTCAGGGAGAGCTCCGTTCCGTTCCATCAGCACATTCTGAATCAGTTCATTGTTGTTCAGGACCCATGAGACATTAAGCGTCTCTGTCAGACCACTAACAAATGGCCATTCGCGTTCTGTGTCTTTGAATACTTTGGAGAATGCACGGATGTAGTGGAATCTCACGTTTAGAAATGGACATCATTCATAGTATTTTCAGCTGCACTGATAAAGTTGACTCTGGCGCTTCCAGTGAAGTGCAGACAGTTTTCACTCAGAAACCGGAATGTGATCAAAGCAGGAGGACATATGTGTCAATGAAAGCAACAAGAACGCTCCACCAGCGTTCGTTTGCAATTCTGCATGTGGAACGAAGAGCTGGATCTCTATTAAACAGTGAAAACGACTATTATGGGGCTTGGACGCACGACTCTCTGATTAAAAACCTCACATTTCATCGAACTGAGATATGCAGGCTTGGCACACGACGAATTAATTTGCTATTTCATTCTGAGCACAATTCACCTGGCACAGCAATTTGCAAAGTTCCAGCTCATTCCTCCCAATCACAAAGAATAAAATTTACACCTTTCACTTTTGTTATTTCTTCAAAACATTACAATCTATTTAGCACTTGTCCTGGCATTTAAGATTCAACCCGAATATTTTCATACGAAGTGATTTCCAGTCACTCTGGCGAACAGTAAATCAGTCAGAAAGTTACCGTAGGAAACCCAATCATTTCCGTTTACAGTATTGGGAATTTCCCATCTGCTGACGAGACAGAGTCCTCACAATCAACATTTTCTTTGTTCTTTATGCCTAAAACGTTTACCACTTCTTATGTTCAAGACAGGAGTTTTGTTGATAACACGTTCCAAGAACAGGAACAACCTTCCAATCTCCTGAAGCCGTTTCCAATTTAAAATGGAAGCTTTGTTCCTTTCCCACGGGAAGAGCAGTTAATGAGAAAGGAGTTTCCACGAGCTGTGTCCCAGGGTTTGGCAGGAAGCCCTGATTGAAGCTGCAGTGGCCGCTTTGAGTTGGCATCGGGGGATTGGAGAACATGGTGTCGTATTCGGCTGCGTGTAACCGTCTTACTCCCTTTGTACTCGGGTTGAATCATGGATGAGTTTTCGGAACAATGCTGCCTTTCAGTCTCTGGCCATCTGCTATCTAAGGAAATAGAAACAGTTATTTGTTAGTTCGAAGTCCTGGGCAATGTGAAAGATTGAACAGTTCTGATTCAAAACTGGAGACTGGGAAAATTGTTGGAGAGGAAGTAATAAAAGAGAAGCTGAATATAAAGTTGGAAGTCAGGAGACATTCAATAAAAAGGAAGAGTGTGCAAAAGCAGGTGGAGATGGACATGGAAAAGAAGTGCCACGAGTCCCGAAGTCTTAAATCGATTTATATTTCCAAGATGCTACCAGACCTGCTGAGATTTTCCAGTAATTTCATTTGTTGATTCTGAAACAGAAGATGGCAGTGATCCTGGACCAAACAGCTCTCCCGTGCTCTGGGTATATTTGACTTACTGTGTCTATGTCCCACACTGAAACCTCACGATCCTGCAGCACCTCCATTCTCGTTCCTGACAATATACTGTTCATTACGTTAAACACAAGAAGAACAATTGCAAAACGATGAGGGAGAGTACCCTTCGGATTCCATCAGAACAATCTGAATCACTGAAAATTGGTTCAGGACCCATGTGACATTGATCCGTCTCTGTCAGACCCCTCGCAAGTGGCCATTCGCTTTCCGTGCCTTTGAACACTTTGGGTGGTGCATGGTTGGTTTGGAACCTCACATTTTCAAACGGATATCATTCATTGTATTTTCGGCTGCATTGATAAAGTTGTCTCTGGCGCCACCAGTAAAATGGAAACAGTGTTCACCCAGAAACCGACGTGTGATCAAAAGCAGGTGGACAGATGTGTCAATGAAAGCAGCAACAATACTGCACGTGGAACAAAGAGCCGGAATTGTATTAAGCAGTGAAAGCGCCCATTGTAAAGTTTGCACACACCACCCTCAGATTAACCATCTCACACTGCACCGACTGAGCCAACCAAGCACGGTGCACTGTGGATTAGTTTGCTATGACATTGTGAGCATAATTCATCAGCAATTTGTTAGGATCCAGTTCATTCCTCCTCATCACAAAAATATCATTCACACCTTTCACTTCAGTTATTCCTTCAAAGCATTACAATCTATTCCCCACTTGTCCCCGGATTTAAGTTTCAACCTTAATATCTTCATATTTTTACCCACACCTTTCTGTCGCTGATGTGATTTCCAATCTCTCTGGCAGACAGTAAATCAGTCGGGAAATTACCTAAGGAAACCCAATCATTTCCCTTTACAGTTTTGGGCATTTCCCATCTGCTGACGAGACAGAGTCGTCTGAATCAACACTTTATTTGTTCTTTCTACCTAAAACCTTTACCACTTCTTATTTTCAAGTCAGGAGTTTTATTTAGAACACGTTCGAAGAACTGGAGCAATATTCCAATGTCCTGAAGCCCTTTCCAATTTGAAGTGAAAGTTTTGCTCCTTTCACAAGGAAAGAGCTGTTACTAAGGGACCAGTTTCCACGAGTTGTTTCCCATGGCTTGGCAGAAAGCCGCTGATTGATGCTGCAGTGGCTGCTTTCTGTTGGCCTCGGGAGCTTGGAGAAAGTGATGTCGTATTCTGCTGCGTGTAACCCCATGGTCGGGGTAAATGCTTGTGCCGAAATATTTGAGGCTTATTCCCTGGGTGGGCTCGAACCACCAACATTTCAGCCAAATGCACTGACCATTTGAGAGACAGAAACTGGCAACGCAGATATCCAAAAGCAAAGTTCTCGACGGGATGTGAGGATCTGTCCGATAGCAGGAACTTGCGTTTTTTCAGAGACGGTCGCTGATTTTATCAGCGAGAGGGTAAGCACACTGAGGAGCTGCAAACACTCAAATTAATAGGCATCCACACATGCGCAGTTCTCTCACATCGTTGCTGACTGGCAATGCTGGTATTTGAAGCCACCACTCGATAGAAACTGAAGCTTAAAATCCAGCACATTCGACCGCTCGACCACGCTATCACACAAAAGCCAATGCTCAGATTTGTTATGACTAATGTTTCAGCATGGATTCACTTCAGACACTTAGACCTCGCAAATTTTGTAATGAAATTGGCGTAATTTAAGAAGAAAGACCAAAAAAAATGTGCAGACAAGGAACAGGCCCTTCATCCATTCAAGCCTGAGCCGATCCAAATCTACTGTTTAAACCTGTCACCCAATTCCTAAGCATCTGTATCCCTCTGCTCCCCACCTACTCATGCATCTGTCCAGACGCCTCTTAAATATATCTACCGTGATTACCTCTCCCGTCTCTGCTGGGAACGCGTTCCAGACACCCACCACCCGCTGTGTCAAGTAGTTGCATTGTGTCTCCCTCTTAAACTTTTCACATCTCACCTTGAAAGCGTGACCTGTCGGTATTTAATCCTTCAACCTCGGAAATAAAACTTTTCTCTATCTACCCTCTCTGTACCCTTCATGATTATGTAAACCTCAAAAAGGTCTCCCTCAAACTTTCCTTTTTTCTAATGAAAACAAACCTAACCTACTCAACCTCTCTTCCGAGATTGCACCATCCATATGAGGCAACATCCGCTGAAACCTTTTACACGCCCTCTCCAAAGCGTCCACATCCTTTTGGTAATGTGGCGACCACAAATTTACACAGTATTCTAAGTGTGGTCAGACCAATGTATTGTTCAGTTTTAACATGACTTGTTAGCCATTTTATTCAATACCCCATCCAATGAAGCCAAACATATTCTATGCCTGCTTGACCACTCTATCCACCTGTGCAGCAAACTTCAGTGTATAATGGACCTGCACTCACAGATCTCTCTATCCATCAACGTTTTTTCCCTCAAAGCTGTTCCGTTCATTGTATAACCCCATCTAGAATTAGACTGACCGAAATGCGTCACCTCACATTTGTCTGTTTTGAACCCCAGCTGCCACTTTTATACCCAACTTTCCAGTATATCTATATCCTCCTGTATTCTTTAATAGTCACTTATAATTTCTGCTAGTCCAGAAATCTTCGTGTCATCTGCAAACTTTCTGATTATTGCAACAGTGCTCTCTTCCAAATCATTTAAGTATATCTCAAACAGCAGTGACCACTACACTGACCCCTGTGGAGCACTACTGGTCATCTTTCTCCATTTCCAGAAACTCCATTCAACTGCCACTCTGTCTCCTATTGCTCAACTAATTCTTTATCCGCCTGTCTAGAACACCCTGCACACCATGTTACTTTACGTTCTGTATTTGGTTACCATGGGGAACCTAATCTAACTCCTTACTGCAGTGCATGTATATGACATCAACAGCCTTTCCTTCATCTATCAACTTAGGCACTTCCCCGAAAGACTCAATGCCTCTCACTGATATGCACATTATTTTCTAAATATGAATAGATCCTATCACTCAGTACCTTCTCCAGCAACTTTCCCAACACTGATGTTAGGCCCATTGTTCTGTAGTTATCCGGAATATCCCTACTATCCTTCTTTTATAGGGGACAATATGAGCAACGTTCCAGTCGGCCAGAACATCACCTGTGCTGAAGGATGCCACGAAGATATCTGTCAGGGCCCCAGCTATTTCCTCTCTCACATCACTCAGGAACCAGGAATAGATCCCATCCGTTCCTGGGGATTTGTCCACATTAATTACTCCTAGCCTGCCCAATACAGCTTCCCTACTTATGTCAACATGATCCAGATTAATCAAATGTCTTCCTCTAGACTCAACATTCATCATGTTCCTCTCCTCAGTGAACACTGATGCAAAATAATCGTTCAGAATCATACCCATTCTCTCAGATTTGACATACAGCCTTCCTTAATTTTCCTTTAGTGGACCAATCCTTTCTCTGGTTACCCGCTTGCTTCTTATATATGAATAATAGGCTTTAGGATTCTCCTTAATTGTGCTAGCGTGAAGTTGTTTCATGACCCCTTTTAAGCCCCTTGATTCCTCGTTTAAGACTTGTCCTACACTTCTCATGTTCCTACAGGGACCATTATGTCGTTAGCTGCCGAGGCGTTATGTATGCTTCCCTTTTCCTCTTGGCGAGTCGTACAATTGTCCTGTCATCAACAGTTCTCAAATCCTTTGCCTTCAACGGTACATGCCTATCCTGCACTATATTTAAACTATCTTTGAAACATATGAACTGTGGACTTTCCTACAAATAGCTGTGTCCAATCTACATTACCGACCTCCTGCATAATTTTGATATAATTAGCTTTGGCCCAGTTTCGTCCTCTTTCCTTAGGACCACTCTCATCTTTGTCAATGAGTATTCTAAAACTTACAGAATATTGGACACTTCCCAAAGAAATCACCCACGGCAACTGCTATCACCAGCCCTGGCTTATTCCCCAATATCATTTCCAATATGGCCTATTCCCTCGTCGGACTATTGATACACCGCTCCAGAAAACTCACCTGGAGGCTTCTTACAAATGGTATCCCATCCAGACCACTGACGCTAAGAGTATCCTTGTCAATGTTGGGAAAACGGAAATCTCCAATCAACACTAAATTATTGCCTCTACGTCTTTCCATGGTCTGTTTAACTATTTTTTCTTTCACCTCACGCTCTCTGTGATACAGCCCCAAAAATCTAACCTCACCCTTCTTATTTCACTGCTCCATCCATAGTGTCTCACGACCCAAGCCCTATATGGTGTCCTCCTTTCGCACAGCCATGATATCATCCCTGACCAGCAATGCAACTCCTTCCCCTTTTACTTCCCTCCCTGTCCCGTCTGAAGCGTCTATATCCTAGAACATTTGGTTGCCAACCATGCCCTTCCATCAACTAAATCTCTGTGATCGCAATAACCTCATATTCCAGGCACCAACCTCAGCCCTAAATTCATCTGTCTATACTCCATGCATTAAAGTAGATGCATTTCAGGCCACCAGTTCTTTTGCATTCATCTGCTCTCTGCCTACTCTTCCCATTATTAATGCTATCTTCCAGATTCTTAGCGTTTCCAGTTTCCACCTCACTGCCGACTTGTTTAATCTTATGGTTCCCAGCCCCCTGCCACATTAGTATAAAACCTCCCCAACAGCAGTAGCAAAAACTCCCGAAAGGACATACGTTCCCATCTGGTTCAGATGTAGATCAATTTTCTTATAGTTCCACATTCCCCAGAACTGGTCACAAAATCCAACAAATCTGAAACCCGCCCTGCAGCACCATTCCTCAACTCACGTGTTCACCGTGCCTTTTTTTAATTCATTTCTCCGCTGGCAGTCACATGGCACAGGCAGTAATTCCGACATTACTACCTTTGAGGTCCTCCTCTTTAATTTCTCTCCTCGCTCCTTGAATTCTCCCTGAACGTCCTCATCTCGTTTTTTTTTCGTTGGTGCCTGTATGCGCCAAGATAACTGACTGTTCATGATCCCCTTTTCGAATGCTCTTCAGCTGATGGGCGACATCCCTGGCCTGAGCACCTGGGAGGCAACATAACTCTCCAGAATTGCTGATACTCCACAGTGAGTCCATCCGCAGCTCCAGAGTAGACACGCGGTCAAACAAGTGCTGCAGCTGGACACACTTCTTGCAAGTGACAGTTTAGAAAACCTTTAAAAGGATTTGCAAGGTTTGCGCTGCTTGGACATGAGAACGAAACTGAATAGGCTTCGTCAGCTTCCCAGGAGTTTCAGTGCTTATGTTTGGCCTCACAGAAGCTTATAAAATCATGAGGAAGACAGACAGAGTAAATAGTCAGGGAGCACTTCTTCACAAGACACGCTAGTTCAAATCTACATAGCAAACGTTTAACGTGAGAGAGGAAAATTTTAAAAGGGATGTGAGGGACACATGTTTTTTCACACAGAAATTTTGTGTGTGTAGAAAGACTTGCCACATTTAGTGGCAGAGTCTGGTGAACTCACAACATTTCAAAGGCATCTGAATGGGTGTACAGACAGGAAGACCTCGGAGAGATAAGGCACAAATATTGGCAGAAATGTATGGATTAATTTCGGTTATCTATTCAGCAAGGGCAAGTTGGATCGCGGGATTTGTTTCCATGCTCGACAAGTCTGAGATGCTCCAGCCACCGGCAACGGTTTGAATACACCATTTGCAAAAAAAAACGCATGTTGTTTGTTACTCAGCCAGCGAGTTTGGCGATTTTGTTTGGAGGGTGGATGAGCCCAACCGATCCAGAGATGAAGGTTTTCCGGATATTTGCTGCCAATGACCATTCTTCTTGACACTTTCCCAAGTTCGCCATCAAAGATATTGGCTGAAGAAAAATACCTCACGTATCGCATTACCCACTTTGCTCTACAGCGAATCCAAAGACTGAAAGCTCTTAACGTGGAACAGAATCAAAACTGAAAAGGCAGTACCATGATCAGACACACCGAAGCTTAAGTGCTGTCTGTGAGGCACTGTGAGTCGTCTCTGACATGAACCGTTCGCACAAATAACAGCAATGCATTTTCCAAACCTACTGGAGATTTAGTGTATTGCCAAGTCCCAGAAAGTGCTCAAGTATAATAAAACAAAACACAACAACGAACCATTAAAAGTGAACATTTCCAATTATATCCGTGATTAAATTAGGCCATCAATGCGCCGGTGCCCCCATCTGATCGAGAGAGCCAATCACCTTTCTCCCTCACCAGGACAGTAATGAAGGAATTTTCTGATCTAAAATCAGGTTTCCAGCTTCTGCAGGAAGTGGAAACCCTGGTCAAGAAGAACAAGAAGTCTTATGTTCGGACAAAACGTGAAAACTCAGTTCGAGCGCTCGAGGGGTCCAACGATATCAGGAAAGACCTAAAATGAGAGCTGAGAAGAGCCAGGAGGAGACATGAGAAGTTGTTGGCAGATAGGATCAGGGATAACCCTAAGGCTTTCCATAGGTATGTCAGCACTAAAAGAATGACGAGAGTTAAATTTGGGACAATCAAGTATAATAGTGGGAAGTCGTGTGTGGAGTCAGTGGAGATGGAGGAAGCACTAAATAAATATTTTTCGACAGAGTTCGCTATAGATAATGAAAATGTTGGCGAGGAAGATACAGAGATACTTGCGTCTAGACTAGAAGAGATTGAGGTTCACATGGACGAGATATTAGAAATACTGCAGAGTGTGAAAATAGATAAGTCAGCTGGGCCGGATGGGATCTATCTGATGTTGTTTCGCAAATGCACTGCAGGAAGGTACAAATCAAGCTGAGGCGAACAACGGCTCGTTTTGAGCCGCTAATTTGCAGTGAAGTGGCGGCGCCGATAAAAGGTGTCACGCAGCTCGTCTAATTCCACATCCTGAGCTCGAAATGACCAGATGTCTCTCGCTGAGTTTCGGCAGGGTCTTGCTTAGACGACACCATGACACGTTTTCACTGGAGTGGATCATGAAATCGCGTCGGGACTGTGAATAAAACGATGGACACTTCCAGCAGAGAAGGAGGCGACCCTGAAGCAGGCAGTTGAGGACAAATGTTTCTCCTTTGCCAGTGAAAGGCACTGCTTCACAAATTGGAAACTTCGAAGTGAAGCAGTGTTGGTGATTATCTTCGCTGCTTGTTCACCTTTTTAATTCTGATTCCGTGAAAGTCCATGGCATTACATATCGACATTCTGCCGGTGGTGAGCGTGTCTGTCGGGCCAGTGGCTTAATGGGTAATGTGTCTGCCTTCGGATCAGGCGATTGTTGGTTCGAATCCTATCTGGCTCGTTAGGCATTTCACTTTTTAACTGTGGTCCACGTTGATGCTCCCCTGTGAAGTCCTGTCGGGATGTCGCTTCTGTGCCGCTGTCGGTTTGGGGGGACCTTTCTGTGTGTCTCCCTTTGTAGGGGAAAATGAGCATGAGTTCCTCAAAAGAGTTACAAGTCGTTGTGGAAGTGCCATACATCTGTGCCATTTAAAAACGCAGGATAAAGTCATTGACATTTGCCCTGGGAACATTAGAACACACGAGACTTTGGAATAGATGGCTCTCTGATTCGCCGCAATGCACACAGGCGGAATGGCCTTTTCCCACTTTGTAAATCTCCGAAGACAAGTTGAAAATAATCTACAACGAAAATGTTCATAAAGGGTGTTTTATTTACACTAACTACGATAGTATCTTTCGCCTTGTCTTGTTATTTACTTGTGAAGACTCTCAGCACCGTGGCCCGGATCGTATTCCCGCTCATGGAATGCTGGTATTGTTGAGCTAACATGTCGGTGTCCCAGTACTTCTGCCGATTTTCCGATGCTCGCAGGTCATTGGTTTTGCCCAAAACATTATGAATGTTAACATAATACAAATAGCTGCAGTTGCTGGAAATCTGAGCCAAAAACGAAAATTGTTTGCGGAACGCAGAAAGACTGGCAACAGAAACATCGACTTTCCTGCTCCTCGGATGCTGCTGTGCTTTTCCAGCATTTTCTGATCTAAAATCAGGTTTCCAGCATCTGCAGTCCTCACTTTTGCCGAGTTCCTTCAGTGTCGCTGGTTCCCAATTCAAGAACTCCATCTCTAGCGGTTTCATGTCTGTACCTCCATGCTGTGGAATTGAAGAGTGAAGAAAAGTAACTCACCCCTTCCATCTCTGGGGTAATTAGGGGCTGAAAGTGAATCGTATCACATTGAAGTATATCTCCAAGCGACTTAATCTCTGTCTTTTATTGGGAAACATCTCTTTAATTGTAACCATCAGGAAAGACCATTTCGTTCGCTAAAAAAAGAAATGAATATGTCATTAACCTTTGTTTGTTTCATGTCCAAGAATACTCAGATCAATAGCTCCCTTGATTACCTCCACTGGTCATGTTCGCAAAGAGATCTAGCAAATTGCCAAGTGTAATTTTCCTTTCAAGAAATAATTTTGATTCAATTTTGCTGCAAATATCTTTTCCTAACTTTGTGCTTTTCTTCTTTTACATTGGTGTCTCGCACCTGACAAATGACAGCAAAGGTATGAATGGAGATGGAAGCATTTAACTCATCAAGTCAGCGGCAGCTTTCAATGAGATATCGGCTGATTTGGTCAGTGCTCAGGGTACAGCACTGTCTGTAGCCATGGCAGAGTGGTTAAGGCGGTGGCTTCGAAATCCATTGGGGTTGCCCCACGTCGGTTTGAAACCTGCTGACTACGTTATGAATACTTTCCTGCTGGAACAATTCAAAGTTCGGCAGGCCTGTAATTTGATTAGACTTGAGTTCTTCATCAGAAATGCTCCATATTTAAAACATTATCTCTGTTTCTCTTTCCAGATACACTGCTCGACACATCGGGTTTCTGCAGCTGTTATTGAACGCCCTGAGCAGAAGTGCTGCTTTTCATTAGATTCCTTTCATCCCTTGTCCTCTGTTCTCTGACTCATTGGCAACACTTCCTCCTGCTCGTCAGAGTGCTCATTCCCCACCGATCCCTCTCCCATCATTACAAACAACCGCAGGAAATTGCCACTTAACCATCTTTGTTCCAAAGTGAAACTCACCAGCCTAGGAACTCTCTCCACCAAACGAGACTTCTCATCCCTGGACATGGTGCAAGCCAGAGGATTGTGAAGAGATACTGAACAAATATTGTCAGTTGGCAGTTGGAAAAATGTTTAGGAAGCAAACCATATAATTTAGGCTCCAACTGTGGAACTCTTGAGATACTCTTTGGGAAACGGAATCCGAGGAGAATGAAGAAGTGTAAATTGTCAGTCCGAGTAGAGGAAGGGACATTGACTCTGATGTTCTCGGCTCAGGAACTGATCTAAGACATTGAAAGAATTCTCGCTCCCGTACGTGAGGAATACAAACTTCATCTGGACTCTGGTACAATGAAAAACTCTGGAACACTCAAGACAAGATCCAAATATTGACTGGGATCACTACAGTACGAGTACTATAGATGGGGTTTTGACCAGTGTGTGCAGGAGGGCTTCCTGACACAGTATGTAGACATGCCTTCAAGGGATGACGCCACTTTCGATTTAGTACTGGGTAACGAGCCTGGCCAGGTTTTAGATTTGGAAGTAGGTGAGCACTTTGGAGACAGCGATCACAATTCTCTCAGGTTTACTTTCCTGATGGAAAGGGGTAGGTGTACTCCACGGAGCAAGAGTTTCAGCTGGTGGAAGGGAAATCACGATGCAATGAGGTAAGGTTTTGGAAGCGCAGAATGGGGTAGGAATCTGCAGGGGGTGAGCACATTAAAAATGTGGAACTTATTCAAGGAAAAGCTCCTGTATGTCCGAGATAAGTATGTACCTGTCAGATAGGGAGGAAGATATAGAACGCGTGAGCAGTGGTTTACTAAGGAAGTGGAATCCCTGGTCAAGAAGGAAAAAAGTCTTATGTTGGGACAAAACGTGAACACTCAGTTAGAGCGCTCGAGGGTTCCACCGATATCAGGAAAGACCTAAAAAGCGAGCTTACAAGAGCCAGGCGGAGACATGAGAAGTTGTTGGCAGATAGGATCAGGGTTAACCCTAAGGCTTTCCATAGGTATGTCAGCAATAAAAGAATGACGAGAGTTAAATTTGGACAATCAAGGGTAATAGTGGGAAGTTTTGTGTGTAGTCAGAGGAGATAGGGGAAGCACTAAATAAATATTTTTCGACAGTGTTCGCTGTAGATCATGAAAATGTTGGCGAGGAAGATACAGAGATATTTGCGTCTAGTGTGGTAGAGATTGAGTTTCACAAGCATTCGATGATAGAAATACTGAAGAGTGTGAAAACAGACAAGTCCCCTGGGCCGGATGGGATCTGTCCTAGGATCCTTATGGGAAGCAAGGGAAGAGATTGATGAGCCTTTGGAATTGATCGTCAAATCATCGTTGTCTACAGGAACAGAACCGTGGAATGGAGCATAGCATATGTTGTTCCCTTGTTCAAAAAGTTTCGTAGAGACAACCCTGGTAATTACAGACCAGTGAGTCTCACTGCAGTTGTTGATAACGTGTTGGAAAAGGTTATTATAGATAGGATTTATGACCATCTCGAAAAGAATAATCTGATCAGGGACAGTCAGCACGGTTTTGTGATGGGTAGGGCTTGCCTAACGAATCTTGTTGACATTTTCGACAAAGTGACCGAACAGGTAGATGACAGTAACCCAGTTGATGTGGTGTATATGGTTTTCAGCAAGTTGTTCGATAAGTTTCCCCACAATAGGCTAGTATACAAAATGCGGAGGAATGGAATTGTGGGAAAGATTGCAGCTTTGATCAGTCATTGGCTTGCCAAAAGAAAACAGTGTTGTAGTTGATGGAACATGTTCTTCTTGGTGTCCAGGTCCTGGCAGCGGACCACAAGGGTCGGTGTTAGGTCCACTGCTGTTACATGAGATCTAACCTTGCCAATCAGTCTCCCATGGGGAACATTATTGAACGCCTTACTGAAGACCGTATGGATCACATTTACTGCTCTGCCGTCATCAATCTTCCTTGTTACTTCTTCAAAAAACTCAATCAAGTTTGTGAGACATGATTTCCCACGCACAAAGCCATGTTAACCCGAATCAGTCCTTGCCTTTCCAAATAAATGTACACTCTGTTCCTCAGGATTCCCTCCAACAATTGGAGTAATCTTGACCGATGCAGTTTCATGTAGGGAATGCGAGGTCATATACTTTGTTGGGAAGAATCAAAAGACACACTAGTGTTAAAATCGATAGAAATGCAAAAGAAGTGTGGTGCAGAGGAGTCTCAGTGTTCTTATACAGGAAACGGACAAAGGTTAATCACATATTTATTTCTTGCTGGCAAAACAAAAGGCTTTTCTGATGCTCACAATTAAAGCGTTGGTTTCCAAGAAAATAAGAAAATTAAGTCACCAGTACAGTAATCAATTACCAAGATATCCCTCGTGATGTTGTATGGGACATGTGTGATTTTTTTGATTTTGTTTCTCCAAACGTTTTTACAATGGAAACGAGAGTTTTAGATGGGAAGTTAAGATCACGCATGACTAATGACATTTTTGTCACTCACACGCATTTTTTTCCCCTTGTACAATTTATTTCGCTTTGTGGTTACTGCGAGTGGGCTTGTAAACTACACATGCTTGTGAGTTCATTCCTCACTGTTCCTGAATTCCAGCTAAACAGACTTTACATCCTTATTTCCTGAATCAAGGTAATCTATAACCATTGCATAAATGTCATTAAAACTTAGGTATTTCACACGCCTCTGTATATCATCTTTCAATATCAATTGATCCTTTACTGTATTGCAGTTGTGCATAAGAAGAGAAAAATCGAATAGAGAATGGTGGACCTCCGCTTCACACACCCGTTATTGAAGCGAAAATGCAGATTACTGCCCATAATACGATCGTGGAAGCATGTGCCGAACCCTCAGGAAACACAGAATAAGTGCAGTGCCACAGGGCATGTCAGGGACAGCCCCAGAAGGACAACAGGAATGCTGCTCTAAGCTCCTTTTTTGAAGGTATTTCTCAATGTGCAATAGAGTGTGACATGTGTTCCATCAGGAGTTATCTCACATAAGGAAGTATCCAGTGCTGCAGACGGTCATATCATCCGAATTCCAAGCCCTGGAATCAGGGATATTCAATATTCTGTGCATAACTGCAAGGAACAGCTGTCCGAGGCGTTTACAGTCCAGATGAAATTATGAATGCAGCTCTCTAGTTGTCAGCCTCTTTCTCCTATGTCGTGTTTCGTGCAGTCCCTGCGTGGAAACTCGTCAACCACGTTTGACCTGCACATGATGGGTATTGGGCCTTGGATTCTCGTGAGTTGTTGTCTGAGTGAGGCTCTCGGTTTCTGTGCTGTCATAGGTCCGAGGGTTCGGAGGAGTCCGGATATCGTTTTCCAGAATTTGGTTTTATCACAGGGAAGCATGATTTAAAAATTACCTCATAGCAAATCCTCGTTGCGAACTTTGTGTGCCACGCATTTGCGAATGAAGGTGGGTGGATATTGGTTCTTGGCAAAGAATTTGTGTGGGCGTCAGTCCAGCAGTCCCTAGTAGCAATACGTACAAACGGCAAGGGCCACACATTCGACTAGAATAGCACAACAATAATAGGACAGGGCAAGCAGACGACAGCCAGACAATTCCTGGAAGCAGGGCACTCATCCACGGATTCCACCCGTTGGACCCAATCTGCAATCCCAACAAACGGAAGCAGCGGGAATGAAAACAAACGAATTCGTACCAAAACATGAGAGCAGCGCTTCACAGGAACCTCTGCAGCGCTGAGAATGTCACCCAGAAAAGGAGGAAAAGTCTGCAAACCATCTTCCTAGCGTCACCGAACTTTTCAAAAGGAACTCCAGAAGCATCCGAACTTCACATCTTTCTGCTCCAAAACACTCTGCTTTTCCACAACAGAGAATTGCACACTCAACTACCGCGTGTAAGAAGAGAATTGCAGCCCCTACACGACCAAGGGCGGCAGTAAGAGCGAGGGGAAACAGCTGCCACTGTCATTCCACAGCTACAAACGCTCTCTTTGAAAGGTACATTATCGTATGAATGTCAGGACAGCACTAGAATATGGGAACTAAACAGCCTGCACTGTGTATTCATATTCTGGACAATGTGAGTTGTTCACAGTTTTCCCTGAAAGTGAGTGGACTTCGTTATTTCACCGCTGTTGTAAAGCCAGATCCTGCACTGAATCTGCTCCCTCGTATTTTGTTGTTGTGGCTAAAAGGTGGGCAATCGCAACGTGAAACTTTGTTATATTTCTCTCATTTCCTTCATTACTGTCCCGGTGAGGGAGGCTGGAGATTGGCTCGCTCGATCAGATTGAGGCACCAGCCCATTGTTGACCTAATTTAATCGAGAATATAATTGGTAATATTCACTTTGCATGGTACATTTTTCTGTTTTGTTTAATGTTACTTGAGCACTTTCTGTTACTTGGCAATGCACTAAATCTCTAGAATGTCGGGAAGCTCCTTTTGGATTTGCTTCGGTGTTATTTGTGTGAGCAGTTCTTGACATACATGTCTCGCACTGCCCCACAGACAGAAGTAATGAGTTTGTGTGTCTGATAATGACTCTGCCTTTTGAGTTTTGCACCTGGTCCACGTTAAGAGCTGTCAGTTTTTGGATTCACTGGAGAGTTAAGGGGATAACACGATTTGTGAGTTTTTTTTTTAGTCAACGAAATTATTTGATGGAGAACTTGGGAATGTATCAAGGAGAATGGTCATTATCTGTAAATGTCTGGAAAACATTCCTCTCTGTGTCATTTCAAAACATTACGCCTCAAGAAAAAAATAAAATTCAAACACGCTGATTTAGGAACAAACAGCATGCGTTTTTGCAAGTGGTCTATTCAAACTGTTGTCAGGTACTGGAGTGTCACAGAATTACCGAGCACGGAAGCAAACCTTCCTATCCACCTTGCACCTGTTGAACAGATGACGGTAACTAATCTAAACATATTTGCCAATATTTGTCCCTTATCTCTCCGAACAATTCCTGTCTGCATACCCATTTAGATGCCTTTGAACTGTTGTGAGTGCACCAAACTCTGCCACTAAATGTGGCAATTTATTCCACACGCACAAAAATGTCTGTATTAAAAACAAGTGTCGCTCACGTCCCTTTCAAATTATACTGCTCTCACATTAAACCTATGCTATCTCACTGTAAACTCATGTGACTTCTGAAAAAGTGTAGATTGACTATGTTCTCTGTTCGTCTACCTCATGATTTTTTAAATTTTTCCAGAACATCCCTCAGGCCTGAAGCTTCGGGGAAAACTGTCGAAGAATATTCAGCTTCTCAATAATGTCCACAACGTGCAAACCTTTCAAATCGTTGTAAATATTTTTTAAAATTATTTTAAGGTATTCGTAGAAAGTGCCAGGGGAAATTGCCTGAAGTGGAGCGATACTGAAAGATTAGTCTTGACATGTTTGGCCCTTAGTTATCGTCAGGGAGCGTCGCCGAGTGGTTTAATGTAGGTAAAAGCAATGAATACAGATGCTGAAGACCAGATTCAGGATTAGTGGTGCTGAAGAGCGCAGCAGTACAGGCAGCGTCCGAGGAGCAGTAAAATCGACGTTTCGGGCGAAACCCTGTATTCCTGATGAAGGGCTTTTGCCTGAAACGTCGATATTACTGCTCCTCGGATGCTGCATGAACTGCTGTGCTCTTCCAGCACCACTAATCCAGAGAGTTTTAATATGCTGGGTTTAGGATCCAGTCTCTATTGCGTCGTGGGTTTGAAACCCAACTTTGCAATTGAACCACTGCAGGAAGCTTTTTGTGACAGAACTACACAGGTCCTGATATTGCTTTGTGGGTGTGTTTGTTACTCCTCGGGTCTCTCACCCTCTCTGCGATAAACACGGGAACGTGAGCAACTGATTCTGAAAATAATGAGAACTACTGCTGTCCACATCCTCTCGAGCACTGTGCGTTTGGATGGGTACAAGCACAATTTTGCTGCCAGTTGCTGTGTCTCAAATGGTCAGAGCATTTGGCTGAAATGTTGGTTGTCCTAGCCCAAAAAGAGCACAGAACCTCAAATATTTCACATCAAGTATTGAGATCGACCATGTACTGACAATACAACCACGAGAACTCATCCATGATTGACCCTGAGTCCTCAATGAGTGAGACGGTCACGTGCAGCAAAATGTGACCCCACTCTCTACAAGCCCCTGCTGCCAACACAAAGGGGCCACTGCAGTTTCAATCAGCGGCTTCCTGCCCAGCCCTGGGACACAGCTCATGGAAACTCCTTCCTCAGGAACGGCTGTTACCGTGTGAAAGGGTAAAAAAATCTAATTCAAATTGGAAATGTCTTCAGAAGATTGTTCCTGTTTTTTGAAAAAATTATAATCAGAATTCCTTTCTCGAATATTAGAAGTGGTAAACTTTGTAGGCAGGTAGAACAAAGAAAGTGTTCATTGTGAGGACTCTGGCTCTTCAGCAGATGGGATTCCTTCCACTCTATTCAGAAATGATTTGGTTTCCTGAGGTATTTTCCCGATTGATTTGCATCTGCCAGAGTGTCTGGGAATCACTTCGGTGACCTAAGGATCAGGATCAAAATATGAAAATATTACCAGAGAATTGAAAATCCCGGGGCAAGGCCTAAATGGATTGCAATGGTCTGAAGGAATAAATCTGAGGATTGAAAGACTTGGATAATGTTATTTGCAATGGGGAGGAATGAACTGTACTGCAGGTGCAAGAGACAAGGTTATCGGTTCGGCCGAATATGTTATAAAAGATGTCCCTTCCAAAACGTGAGGTTTCATTCCAAACGTGCCCCAACCAAAATGTCCAGAGTCGTCGAATGCGAATGGCCACATGACAGTGACAGCTGCATGTCAAATGGTGCTTCAATAGAATTAACTGAATGAGAATGCGCAGATGGAAACCGAATGGAACTCTCCCTGAAATTTTCCCAATTCACTCGGTAAATGATGCTGTTGTGTACCCATATGTATTTACGTAATGAACAGCTTATTGTCAGTAACAGGGGTGGGTGTGATGCAGGATTGTGAGGTCTCCGTGTGGGTCAGAAGTGATTTGTTCGAATAGAGAATTCAAACGTCCACAGAGCAGACAGAGCTGATTGGTACAGGATCAGACTTTTCCCTTCAGTTTCAGTACCAACAAAAGAAATTGCAGGAAAATCTCAGCAGGTCTGGTAGAATCTTGGAATGGAAAACCGAGTTAAGTCTTCAAGACCAGTGACACTTATTACTCCATGTCCATTTCCGTCTACCTATTTTATTGAATATCTCCTGACTCCCAACTTTATACTCAGTTTCTCTTTTATTACTCCGTCTCCAACCATTCTCCCAGTCTCAAAATTTAATCGCAGAACTGTTCCATCTCTCACCTCACCGAGTTATGAGATGAGGACTTCGAAATGCACGATTAACTCTGTTTCTATTTCCTTAGATACTGGATGGTCAGAGGCCAGAAGGCATCGGAGGACAGTTAGAGCTTTAAGCCCATCTGGTCAGCCTATCTGGTCATTCGATCATGACTCATATCGTTCCCAAACCAATTTTCAGCCTTCTATCTGTGACACTTATCTCCCCTGAATTTAGGATCCAGTCTTTTCCCCAGAGTGTGAATGAAACTGTCCCAACCGTCTCCACATCTGCTGGCAGCTGTTACACCGTATCTGTGTGTGATCGAGCTCAATTTCAGTCCCACACAGCAAACACGTCATTTCTGAGCAATGCAATCCCCGCTTCATGACAGATCGATCGGGTCTCTGACCCCACGATTTTTCTGCGAGGCAGTAGTTAGATGCTTCACCACCCACGGCAAGGACCGGTGCTTCAAAATGTGGGGACAAACAACGATAGGCACAAGGGTTTGTACAGGTTAGGTCGAAAGGGTTATTGTCAACTTCAGTGGAGTCCCTGCTTCAGAGTCTGGGTTTGAATCGCCAAGGCCTGGATAAAATTCCAAGTCAGGAAATGAAGATTTATTTCTCTTCTTGTGGCCACTCTGAATGAAAACCATTTTCTGCTTCAACAGAGAGCACAGACCCGGTTCTGCCAGAAGGAATCCAGTGGTTGATTGCATCCAACTGGAATCATAGAGTCACAGAGATGTACTGCAGGGAAACAGACCCTTCATTCAAACCTGTCCATGCGGACCGGAAATCCCAACCCAATTTGTTCCCTCTTGCCAGCACACGGCCCATATCCCTCCAAACCCTTCCTACTCATATATGATTTCAAATGCCTCTTAAATGTTGCAATTGTGCAAGCCTCCACCACTTCCTCTGGCAGCCAAGGCAGCACATACACCGAATAAATTGTCACTGCAAATCCCCTCGAAGGATCTCGCCTTTCTGAGCTGAAACTATCTCGCTGTTCATTCAATGTCGTTATGTCTAATTCTTGGAACTCCCTCCCTATCGACATCATGGCTGTATCACTGTGTTGAGCACTTCGAGGACGAAGTAAAGTAACTTACCATCTTAATCTCTTGAGTAATTATGGTTGGGCAGTGAAGCCTATCCCAAAGATTGACGTGCATTCTCCAGAATTTCTTTTGAAAAAACTGCAGTTTTCAAGTGGACATCCGAAAGTGGTCCGGAACAAAAGTAAAGTTTCGAAGGGAAAGTAGGATAAACTGAAAGTCAATGATGACTGAGTTGAATGAGGCAGAATTGAGTGAGGAGCTGTTGGTACAAGGATCAATGTCAGTGCTAATGGTTTAGCCCTTACTGCCCACTGTTAACACCAAATCACACAACACTCCTGGTAAATTCACCACAATTACACTGGTCTCTTGGTATGAGTTTCCCTCTGTGCACATTCAGGCTGTAAATCGGTCCCGAGAGGATGAACGCATACTGTTTATCCTGTTAGGTTAAAGAGGTGAAGTCATCAGTTTGAAATCAAAGCAAGAAGAGATTGCCTCTTCCTGTACATTTTCAGTGGACAGTCACCAGCTGTGAACTTCTTTCCTGCACAAACGGAGTTGATATATATTCTCATCGAGCAGCTTTATTACAGAAAGGTAGTCCGATTAACTGCGATCAAATACTTCATTAAATGCCCTTATTGATTTGAAGAACCGTGTCTGTGGTTTCGTCAGTTAAAGCATATGGTAGGAGCCAGACGTTAATGGTGTCACATGCTGTCAAATGTTCTGTACATTGAAAGTTGATTGTTTAAACTTCTTGTAAAAGCCGTATTGTTTATCCAACATCGCGAAAGTGAAGGCTCAGCATGCTTCTTGTGTTTGAGCTCAGACCCTTATTATTTCGTGCTCCCAAGCCCTACCTCCTGATGTGGACCCATTAGTCTATGTTCTATCCTGCTAATTCAACGCAGAGTTCTGTTTACTCTGTTCGACAAGGATTTGTCTATCTCTTCTACTATTGTTCTCCGTCCATCTTTTCAAGTTTTGTGGGAATAATGAAGAGACGCAGGAGACACTGCAGACTTGCAGGACAATGTTGTAGTAATAAAATGAGATAATGGCTCTCATTGTCTGCTGTCACCATTCATTGATTTTCGACAAACGGCAATAGCATCATAGAAATCCTATAATTGGAGTGAAACTGCTTTTTTTCTGGTCTATTATGAATACTATTTAGAATTGTAAAAGCTCATAACGTTTTAAGTGAACAAATGTCACCTGATCTCAGACCTAAGTAACACAGACATTACTTGGAGACTGTGAGCCCAGTTCTACACACTCTGGCCGGGGGGCGGAGAAAGCCACGGAACAGCCTCCGATTTTAACACTTTTCCAAGAGTAGAAATGAAAAATGAGGGATATTGACAGACAGAGAGAGGGAGAATGTAGAAGAGAGTGAGATGGTACAGAGAGACAAAGGGACACTAACAGAAATTCTCCATTCACCATGGCTGCTCATAGACATGAAGGAGAAGAAAAAGGTAATGAAGGCCAGCCTTTCACCAACTCAGGACAACAGCAACAGCATTACAGCCGATAAAGGAATTTTGCATTTTTACAGATGACGTCTGTCAGCTCATGAGAGATTCTGGTAAGTATGCTGTTTCACAAAGTGAAATTGACAATTACCCAGGCAATAAAACAATAAAAAGCATAAGTGGCCTGAATCTTTGGTATGAAACAATAAATCTCTTTGTCTCCACAGATGCTGTCAGGCCTGCAGAGTTTCTCTGTCAATTCCTGTTGTTGATTCAGATTTCCAGGATTCACACTTCTTTGTTTTATGCTAGTCTGAATCCTGTTTGTGACAATACTGGATTAATTGCCAGTTCCATACAAATTCCCTGCTTTGGGAAGGTTGTCAACAACATAAACGGTCAGAGGAAATCCCCCATTGCTACAGCAGTGAGACCACTGAGTCCTTAACAGTTGACTTCCACGGAAAGTGAAATCTGGCGCTGTATGTTTTCTCAATGAATCCACTTTTACTTTTTTTCATTTGTGATCATTTTAGCTGCCCATTCAGTTTATTTCTTTCTTCCATTTCTGTCAGCTTGGAAAAGGCCTTTCCGCCCATCTGCAGTGCGGGTCATTGGACATTCATCTTTTCGAGTCCAGGAGCTACTATTTCTTGGAGGACGTTCTGCACTGCATCTCAGGTGGGGTGGGTGCGAGGCTGTACCACTATATTCACCTGTCTATAGATATAGGAGAAGGGTCTATATCTATTCCACACCACCAGGCTTCCTCATCGCTCTTCTGAATCTTGGTTATTATTACCCTTGCCATGGCACCTCATTCTTTGATAAGAGGAAACCGATATCCCGTGTCAGGTGTACCTGTAGCCGTGATGGATACTACTCAGTGCCAGTAACTGGGTACACAAGGATCTCTGTGTAAATATTTGTTGCCTTATTTATAGTCGTCCTGGTTACCAAACGGGCATGGGTGGCATGTAAAGGTCAACTTAACATCCTTGGTTAAGATTACCGTCTGCTGTTGTATCCCAGACACCCCTGCCTTCACGACTCGTCCTGCCATGCAGCCCCATATTTCTATGAGTCTTCTAATCATTACTTACACTTATTTGGATCCGGTGTTGTCCAATGTCTCCTCAAGGTCAGCTACACGTTTGCAACGGCTGGCGTGTATCAACGTGGCTCTTTCGGCGATCTTAACAGCTGTCTGTGTTGTAGGGAGCCCTTGGAACGGTCCCAGCCAGCTCTTCGCCTTCATGCTTTTGCTCCTGAAGTCTTTCACCACTATCCAGTCTTCAGGTTCTAGATTGTGCATCTTCCCTTCTGCTGATTGGGGTCGTGCTGCCCTTCTTTTGATTTTGTATTTGAGACAGATGTGTGGAGAGATTTATACCGTAACATAATATCTCGTCCTCACAGTGGTCTGTTATCTGTTTTACAATCGGTCTTGGCCAATTCCCGTATTGGGCCACCTTCCAAACAAAATCTCAAACGTCCTAATATTTACTCTTCCTCTCCTTCATATACATTAGCACAATTGGAAATGCCTTTGTCCATGTCACCTCTAGTTCCTCACAAAATTTTGCCAATTTATTTTTAAGGATAGTTTTCTCTCTTTCCACTGCCCCACCGCTCGCTCGGTGGTAAGCACAATGTTGCCTCACCTTTATTCCCAAGTAATCACTGATCTGCAGTAGGGCAATATTTATAAATGGCTTTCCATTGTCGCTGTTTAACCTTTCAGGGATGCCCCATCTCGGAATTATTTCAGTTAGCAAAGCCTTGGCTAATGTACCGGCATCCTGTTTAGACGTGGGAGCACTTCCACCCCTTGTGAAAACATCAACTATTACCAGACAATGCCTTTTCCCTTCACTGGGTGTTAGTTCAATAAAATCCATCTGTAAATGTTCAAAGTGTCTTTGGGATTGGGAGTGTTCGGCCTGATTCATTTGTATTCCCCACCCCACATTATTAGTGGCGCAGATAACACATTATTCACATTATTTTAATGAGTAATGAGTAAATCCCTTTCTGTACCAGCGTGCTGAAATATTGTCGTACATCCCTACTTTTGACACATGGTCCATACCGTGTGTTACTTTGGCATAGAAAGGGAATAAAGATCGTGGTAGACAGGGTTTCCCACTGGGGCCACACCACACCCATTCCCTCATTCTGCACCCTGCCCTTGTCCATTCACGCTTCTCCTTCTATGTGGCCTGAGACTGTAACTCCCATAAGTCTGCTTTGGATTATAAATATACTCATCACTTGGCGGCTGATTGGCTGCCGTCCTTGCCGCTCAGTCTACATATTCATTGCCTTGAGAAATTGAATCATAATTTCTCCTGTGGGCTTCACATGTACATACAGTGATTGATTTAGGCAATCGGACTGCTTTCAGGAGGTCAGAGATCAGGCCATGGTATGTGATTGGCTTTCCAGTGGAGGTCAAGAAGCCCTTGTTTTTCCACAGGGATCCAAAATTATGTACAACCCCGAATGCATATCTGTTGTCGATGTAAATATTCACTGTTCTTCCTTCGGCCAATTTACATGCCTCAATCAAGGCAATCAGCTCTGCTGCTTGCACTGACATATGAGAAGGAAGTGATCCTGCTTTGACTACCTCGTGGGTAGTTGCTACAACATACCAGACACTGGCCTATCTCTTTGCTTCTGAATGCTGACTTATCCACAATAAAACGCCGTATCCAGATTCTAAATTGGTGAATCCTACACGTCTGGTCTCGGGCTTAAAATGTCATTAATTACAGCGACACAATCATGTGGGTCTCCGTCTCCTTCTGTGGGGACAAGACAAGCAGCATTAAGGACGTTACATCGCTTTATTGTCATGTTAGGCTTCTCCAATAGCATGGCATTGTATGTGAGCCAACATGTGTGCTGTGTTTTGCTCAGAAAGCAGGAAGGATACTGCGTGTGGGACCAGTCGGTTTAATTCAACAAAGCCGACTATGTCCCTGGAATCTACAACAGCCATTTCAAATGCAGGCAGGACACGGAGGTATTTATGCAATCCTGCCGTTACGGGATCTAAGTTGAGGTGAAAAATAAGCCACTGGCCTCAATTTTCCACACATAATTCTGCATCAGCACAAATGTCATGCAGGCACGCTTCTCATCCACTGTTTGTACAAAAGGCTTGTTTGGATTTGGAATCCCAGTGTCGGTGTAGTTTGGAGTGCCATTTCAATTCAACAAAGGCACTCTAGGCCTCAGGGGTCACTGCAACGGACTCTAGCTCTGCAAACCTGAACCATGAACTATGTCACTTTTAGGCGTCGAAAGGATTGCGTAATGCGGGTTAAACATTCTAAGTAGGATCGCATGACCGAAAAGGATAACAATTGTTTTTTCATGTGAGGTTTTGAATTTTGCTGGTTTGCTTGAACTCTGCCTTGACCAGTGGCCTTTCCTCGTTCAGATATTAAGTGACCTAAGAACTTCAACTGTTGTTCCACAAGTTGTAGTTTAGCGAGACTAGATGGCAGAGCATCGCAAGCCTTCCTTACTCACATTGTTTCTCTGTTGATGCTGTGATTAAACATTCGTTTACATACTGCAGAAGCGCTGACCCCCCCCCCCCCCCCCCGCCCAGTTAAAACATGAGTCTCCATACTCCTGTGTAGAGCCTCGTTAATTATGGTGAGGACTCACAGTAATCTTGAAAATGTCACGTGAAAGTGTACTATTTGCCTTTGAATGGAAAGGTTAACTAGAATTGACTGTCGGCGTGTAACAGTACACAAAACAAGGCATTTGATAAATCCACAATAGAGAGGCATTTACATCCGGTGGAATTTGAGCCAATATAATATAGGGGTTGGGAACATTTGGGGTGTGCGGAACAACAGCGTTCTTGATAACCTGCAGGTCATGAACAAACCTCCATTCCCCCGATTCACCTGGAATGTTTGCCTTTTTGAACGAAAAAAATGGGTGTTCTCACCAGTGATTATTCACGGGGGATTATCACTCCAGCCTATAAGAGAGATTCAAAGACTGGAGTAATTCCTTGTACAGCCTCGGGTTTTAACGGCTCTTTTGCTTTGCAAGGACGATACGCAGACTTCGGGGTTATTCTTAAGGATTTGTATGAGCCCCACATCGTGTTTGCCTTTTGTCCTGAAATCAGTTGGGACCCTTCTTAATCTTGGGTCCGAGACATCTACCATAGGTAAACGCCAGACGACACTCCTGCCGAGGATTACCTGTACTGCCCTGTCTGCCTGAGTTAGCCAATTTAGTTTCTTCCGAAAAGTCCTTATAACTGCATTGAAGCAGATACCCACACCGACCCTGAAGATACAATCTTTCGTTTTTTGTGCCTGTCGTACCCATGGTCCCAAATTCTGACACCTGTCACTGGATGCCTTCGCCAATGATCCGTGAGGAAAAGAGCCTTCACATCAAAAAAACAGGGTCTACTTACCGTCACAGATACTTAAAAAGTTTAAAGTGACAGCACATCTGTGATCATTCCAATAAAATTCGCACAATAACAACTGATCTGGTTTAACCAATCTCCTGAACCAATCCTTCTCTTATGATTTGTCAGGACCATCGCGGCGTATGTTTGCTGTGCAGTGCAGCATATCTCCAGCAAGAAAATCGGTGTTAATGGGATTAACATGGCTACTTGCTTCCTGGGTGAGTGAATCGCTCATGGAACCTATCGCTTTCTGACATGTATCAGGGGTCGTGATTCGTATTTTCCAGCCTGCATTGTTAAATCTTTTTTTTGTATTACCTGCAAGCCCGTCGGGGTACTGAGCAAATCGGACCCCAGTCTCACTATGAGATCCCGAGACATCAGATTTAAAGTACAGAATTCCGCTAACAGAAATGAGAATTGGAATGTTTCCCCATTACTGGTTTTGCACAATAGGGGTGCGGTAAATCTCTCTCGTGTCACGAGTCCTGATGCGTCCATTAATTCAGGAAGCTTCTGTTCATCTTTATTTGTATCGACTCTCTGAACTGCCTTGATTTATGAAGTGAATATGTTGCCCTTGTATCTTCCAAAAAAGTAAGAGTTGCACCTTCCACATATAACATAGCTGTAAGCATTGACTTATATGCATCATCGTTGTACTGAAAATATAGTTCACGTTTCGCAAACTCAGTGCTCAGTATAGAGGTGGGACATGTTTCAGTGCCCATAAGATTAGTTGTATAAGAAAGTATTCGTTGCCAAGCCTAAAGCAAAGAGGCTTACCTGTAACTTTGGGCCTGCCCACCTCCACCTCAGCCTTCCTCCATTTGTCACCCTGCTGCCCAGCCTCCAGGGCCGATTGAGGCTGTCTGGGCGTGCGCTGCCTCACTCAGTGTTCCAATGCTCTGCAAACAAAGCACCTGCCAGATTTACCTCTGCCAGCCCTTCTTTTCACGCAGCACCTCCTTCCAGCGGCTGGCCGACCATCTGCATCATAGTAAGCTGAGCTTTAAGTGTTTGCTTTTCCATCTTTAATTTCCGTTTTTCCTTCTCTTGGGCCAGAAAGTTTTCAGCATGTAGCTCGTGGAGTTCCATCAAATTCAGGTTTTCCGTGTCCCAGGTAATACATTGGCAAGACGCCTCATGTAATGGGCGCCTGATAGCTTTTACATATTCCCTTTAAAGTTCAATTCGCTTCTTCTTATCAACACTTCAAGGTCAGTGGCCTGAAACATTCGAGTTCCTTTCCAGATATGGAGTTGTTTTTTTCTAATTCCTTGGCTGTTGATATGGTAGTTTGCTGGCCTTGTAAGTTTGCTATTAGTTCGGTTTAAATATACATAGATTTTCTTTCTGTCTGCAACACTTGCCCTCTGCAAAGTCAAGCCCTAACTTTTTTTGTTTCCCTGTGCTTTTATTGGTTTCAAAAGAAATGTTAATTTTCCATTGCAATGGACATCACATTATTTTCACAGGTCGGTGCAACATCGAGGGCCGAAGTGCCTGTACTCCACTGTAACGTTCTATGTTGTAAGATACATTTCCTGCTGTTTTCCGATGTCTCTCCTCACTGTGGAAACTTCCAGACACATCTTCCAGTGATTTGTCTGCACTTCATTCAATCCAGAAAACTGTCGTTCCTCCTGAGAATGTGATCTCTCTACAATGGAGAGAGGAAAACAGAGTCGGTGACAAAGCTGAGATCACTTAAGTTCTGTCCAGAATCAACAAAAATTACCCCAGTCTTCCAGTGTCCTGCCACTTTAAGATTGCATTGTGTACCCAAGCCATCACACCAGTCTGTGGTCTGCTGCAGTTCTTCTTCAAGGCACAGCGCAAGCTGGAAGTTCGGGCAACTCATTTTCTACTGAAAGAACATGCAGATTTCAGGACCCAACATTGAGTTCAATCATTTTGGATCCTGTCCGCCCTCTTCCACATTTTTCACCCACCCATGCATCCCATCAGTTCCGAACACGAATCATTGGAAACGAAGCGTACACTGTCCTTTCTTATCATAGATGGACAAGAGCTGCTGATTTTGTTCAGACATTTTCGCATTTCTTCAAAGAGCATGTCATTTTCCGTTGTAATCGCAAGACTGCAGGAACCGTCTGATTGCAGGAGGAGAAGTTCACAGGAGATGAAAATAATGCCAAGGGCTGGACCATTCCCATTGTGAAGGAAGATGAGCTAAGCTGGGGCTGTGTAACTAAGCACAGAGAAGGCTGAGTGAGAAACTGATTAACATGCACATATTATGAAGAGGATAGATATGTATGACAGGAATAAGGCTTTTCGGGAAGGAATAATAACCAGTGATATAGATGAAAAGCAGGAGAAAAGCGGTTTAGAGGAGATTTAGGAAGAACGCTTTCACCCATAGAGTGTTGTTCATCTGGAATTTCTTATTTGATCATGTGGTAATGCTAAGTGTTATGAGGACATTTCAGCGGTATGTAGCCGAACACTTAAAGATCCAGAGCAGACGTGGATAAGGACCAGATACTGGAAAGTGTGACGAGGTCAGACAGACGTGAGATGGGTGTCCCGAACGAAATCGTTCTAAGACAAACTTTTGTGGTGAAAACTGGGTGAGGCCGCGACTCTGTGGTGCAATGGAAAGCGCGTTGAATTTCTACGCCTTTCTTAAGACTACCATTCAAAAGTTGTGGATGCAAATCTCAGAGTCGAGTTTTAGTTTATGGTTTGAAAGGTGTTCAGACCAGACTCGGCTGCTCATCTGCAAAACCTATAACATTCATGCAGAAACACAACTGTCTCGAAATGCAACATTTTCCTCACAGCGATGAAGAACTTCACTATCTATTTATTGCAGAGATCGATAAATATGTGTTAGCCACTTGGCAACACGATGATATGGATACACTGGAAAAAGACATAAAAGTGCTGTGTGAGCTATGATGTTACAGAATGGCGTGACTGGGCAGGAGCGGTGTTAAGAATGGCCTACTTCTGCTCCTTTCTGCTTGAGTCTTTTCTGGCCCAGGTTTTTACACAATCACAATGAGAACAATGTGAATCTTCACCAATTATTATTTTCTGTCTCACCTCCACTTCACTACCCTCCAAGCTGGAATAGATAGCTCCTGTTTCAGCTTTAGGTCAGACAGTGTAGGATTCTCACAAGTTCTCTGTCAGGCTGAACATTCCTTCATATAGGTTTCCAAGTGGACACATGGAGCAAGCGATTACATGGACGCTGGGGATTGAGGGACAGATTTCCCTCTTGCTGGGCTAGGATTCTGGCCAAGGTAATGAACGTGACTTTCTGACATTTTGAAACTTACTCTGGATTCTTGCGACTTTACTAATTAAACTAAAATTCAATTTGCCCTTGCATAACATGATTAATGTTTCACTATTTATAAAAAAAACCATGCCACGTGCCCTTGGATGTCGTAATGCAGAAGATTGTTGATGTTGTGTACAGTGTGGTTCATTGTGCCGTATGAACATTCCAAAGGATGCTGGTGAAGTACCAGTAAATCGAATTCTCTGACGAATTGATACCGATAGAAGGAAAATCCCAGCACAGTAGCGACATAACATTGCCTGTGATCAACGCAGGAAGCCACGGTAAACGAACACAGAATTCAATTCTGCCTATTTTCATCACATTTTACTATTCATTTTCCTGAACCTGATGCTCCATAATCGATGATCCATCATCAGTATAACCTCCTCTGCGCTGTGTTTCATTTCAGATCTTCAGCAAAAAAGGAGTAATTGGTTTGAGGGGCCCAGTGGTAAGATCAGTAGCCATTGGTCATCAGTACACGGCAGCTCCAGTGGTGCAATTCGTCAGTTTGATGTAATTGCACGACAGACTGGAAGTGCGTAAGATGCCAAAGTTGCACATTCGGTTCTCGCCAGGTGTTGGTTTTACTGCCAGTGACCAGAGATGATTGCAACTTCAAGCTGAAGAACAGTTCAAACACCAAATATTACACCACAATAAAGTTCTTTTTCGCCCTAACGTTGCACCGACCTGTGATACCAATCTGACTAGTATTTTACCATCATAATCCGCAAGTTTATACAATGACCATTTCATTGCCCTGAAAGTTGTTGAGTCGACGAGTGTTGAAGGCAAGGTGTTCAGCACCCTTACTACTCACTGATAAAGGAAACTACCTCAGTATCTATCACCCCCAATTTACATCGATGTGCCCTTGTGCCAAAATTACCATTTGAAGAAAAATGCCTTCACTGTCCACCTTATGGCAACCTCTGACCATCTTCTATGTCTCTCTAAATTCACCCCTCAAACTTCTTGTCGCTATCAAAAACCGCCTCAAGTCCCTCAACCGTTCCTCGTAAGACCATCTCTCCATAGAAGGCAACATCCTAGAAAATGTCCTTTGCACCCTTTCCAATGCTTTCACATCCATCGTATAATGTGGTGACCAGAAATGCACGCAGGTCTACGAGTGCGGCCACACCAGTTAACTTCTGGAGCTGCAAAGTGATAATTTCACTCTGAAACTGAATCACTCTCCCATGAAAAACTAACACACCGTGCTCCTTGCAAACAAACCTGTCAGCGTGGGTGGTAACTTTCCGAATTTGAGATACATGGGCACCGAGATCGCTCTGCACATCTTCACTTCCAAGAATATAACAATTAGCCAAGAACTCTTTATTCTGACCGCCATGATGTCGATTCGAGCCGAGTTCGCTGCAATAACAACGCAGAATACGAACTACTAAACGGTTACAGCATTCCACAGGCCACACTTGTAAACTACAAGCAGTATGGTAGCAGAGGGAATGTCAGGAAGAATGCACAATATCACGACTTGGCGACAGGCATGTGGGAACGCAGAATGAACCGAATCTTTAGCTTGAGCGTCCCCAGAGACTGTGGAGGTTCCATGAATGAGAGTACTGGAGAATAGGATTAATGAAACGCTCCAAACTCTTGGGAGAGTGCAGAACATTGTTGAAACGTATGCTTCAATAGCATTATAGTTGAACATCGGCTCCTTCATCGCTGTGCCCACACAAGGCAGTACCAACTGCTGCAGGCAATCACACATCATCCCAGTTCCAGACCCGGAATCACAGAAACTGTAGTTCATATTCTGCGTTGTGATTGCAGCGACCTCGGCTCGATTCGACATCATGGCGGTCAGTTCATTCAAAGTTTTACTTTTGGTGAAACACGGTCAGAAATTGGTAATTTTTACATGATAATATTTTCTGAGGTGATGATCTGTTTTCCATCGAATTTTGTTCTCTGATGTTTCTGCGTTTTATGTATCAGGATTCGACATCATGGCGGTCAGTTCATTCAAAGTTTTACTTTTGGTGAAACACGGTCAGAAATTGGTAATTTTTACATGATAATATTTTCTGAGGTGATGATCTGTTTTCCATCGAATTTTGTTCTCTGATGTTTCTGCGTTTTATGTATCAGGATTTAAACCCAAAAGTTCTCGAAGATGTCTCTCCCTAGCCCTCTCCCTAATTCTCTTTTCCGTCCCTCGTCCCATTTGACTGAGGCATTGCACAATCAAACATAAACTTTCACTTTGAATCATTCACGAAGATCCAATTGTAAACTGGGATGGATTGACGGGAGAGTGGCGCGTGTATTTCCGAGGTTGGGGCAGCTCCTGGTCAAAAGCGGGGCGGAAGGGAATACTTGCCCCCATTTCTAATATTATGACCATAAATAGTACATGTTGCTGAGACAGCCGATTGGCGCATCTAAAGCGTGTGGAGACTTTAACTTTGGGGTGGCAAGGTTCGAAATTTAATTTTCCTGTTTGGGTCAGTGTTTTTGATATTGGCATCTGCTTTTGTTCGCATCAACTCAGAATCAGCTTCTGGTTCCCAATAAATACTGCAACCTGGAGAAGGTGGTGCTGTGGTGCTGTGTGTGGGGACTCACACACGGAACTGGTAATGTTAAAGTTTGACGAATAAAACCTGGAATGGAAGCCTGACCTCAGGAACAGAGAGCATGCCTTTAATTTCCTGCAATCCCAATCATGCATGTCCCTTCTGCAGGGCATGCTACCATCTTTACCCAATCCTGCCTACTTGTGACTCGAGGACCTGAACAACATAGCTGACCCTTAATCCGAGAATGACGACCGTGTGGGAAAGCAGGCCATTCGGCCCTTCCAGTCGATACCATCCCTCCGACGCACATCCTTGCAGACCCACACTCCATATCTATTCCGTTCCCCTTCATTTCCCATGGCTGATGACAGTAACCCGCACACCTTCAGACTGTGGGAGGAAACTCACACAATCAAAGAGAGAATGTGCAAACTGCACACAGTCACACAAGACTGGGATCGAATCCATGTCTCTCGTGCAGCGAGTCAGCAGCGAATCAGAAAAAACAACATATGTTGTCCTGACCAGCGACATCCACACCCTATGGGTATATCAGGAAGCATAAAAACACGTTCACAACATGGACAACGGGACTTGCGTCTGCGTGGATTTTATTTGAACCAATCGTTCATCCTGGGAAGATACAAGGACACCGATATCACAGAGAAACCAGCGTAATGCGGGATTCAGTTACCTGCTGAAGTGGAAACTCATCCACTCAGTCAAACTGGGGACAGACTATTCAACAACCCCGTGTGTGGGACGGGCTCAATGAGCAGAAGAACCTCGAGATTTACCAGCAAGGTTACATATCCCAGAAGGAGATCAACTAAACTGTCAACGCTGCTGTTAATCCAAACCAGCTGCCAGTTTCATAGCGTCAAAGTCCTAGACTCACACAGCATGAAAACTTTCACTCCTACCAGCTCATACTGAACATAATGACAAACTAAACGAGTCGCATCTGATGGCTCATGTAACTGCTGATGGTTAATAATGCCCTTGTGATATTATTACTGCATTGTTAATATGAATGTCCAGATATAATTCTGTGAACATGGGTTCAAACCCTGGCATGGCAGATGCTGGAATTTTATTTAAATAAATCCCTAGAGTCTAATGATGATGTTGAATCAGTTGTCGTAGATCTGATTCATTAATGCCTGATATGGAAGGAAACTGCCATACCTATCTGGTCTGGCTGGTATGTGACTCCAGATCCATAATATCTTCGTTGATTCTGATCTTTCCTGTGGGCAATGAATTATGTACTAGACACAAATGAATAGCTTTTATTAATCACACTGATACTTTCCAACTCATTTATCGATCCAAATATCCTGTAAATATTGTAAATGTACTTTCATTCATCACTGCCTCAGGAAGTGAATTGCAAACATAAACCATCCTCTGTTTTAAAAAGCCTCTTTTTTATTTTAAATCCCTCTTTTCACTTCAAACATTTGCCCTCTCGTCTTGAAGTGCCCCCTCCTTGGAGAAAAAAACAGTTACAGTTAACTCTAGCTGAACTCTCAATAATTTATACATTTCTATCAGGTCGCCTTTCAAACTCCAATGCTCGAATGGGAGTAGTCTCAGCCTATCCAGCCTTTCGTTAGAACACAAACCTTCCCCACTAGCCATACGCTGGTATACCTGTTCTAAATCTACTCCAGCTGAATAATTTCCTGGCTATTACTGGGCGACATGACCTGGACACAGTGTTCCAGAAGACGCATCACCCAATGTCCTGTTCAACTTCAACATAACGTACCAACTCCTACGCTCAACGGACTGAGCAACGAAGGCAAGATGACATTTTTTAAACCATTCTGTCTATATATGAAGCAAATTAAAATGAATTATGTACTTGCATTCCTGGCCTCTGTGTTCCACAACACGATGCAATGCCCGATCATTAATTGTATAAGCCCTACTAATATTTGATGTAGCAAAATGCAATACCTTCCATTTATCCAGATTGAACTTCATGTGACATTTTTCAGCCCAAAGACGCAATGGATTAAGATCCTTCTGGAACCTTAGATCACCTTCTTTAGAGTCTCCAATTCTGCTCCCCTTTGCAAGCTTCTATGAGTTCTATTGTTTTCTCATCCAGGTCAACGATTTTTAATTATTTGTCGTGGCCATCATTTAGCTGTTTGCAAATCAGGTAACAATTATTCATCTCGTTAACCATGAGGAAGAAAGCCATAGACTGCGGGGAGATTGGAAACAAATGGCAAGAAAATGTGCTGAAAGGAATTCAATCCAGTGAAGTGGGTGATAATGAATTTGGGGAGGATCAATGATAAAAGTGTGAATACTGAGTGGTTTAAAGTAATAAAAGAGAAATTGGAGTAGACATTCACGAATATTTGAAGGTGATTGGCCAAGGGATCAAGTGGTCTAGAGTGGTTGGAGATACTTTCTGTTCTTGACCGCAGCTGGGAATATAAGAGCAGGGAAACGATGCTGGAACTTAAGCAACGGCCTATTCAAGATCAATAGACAGGGAAATCAGATGGACGGAAGTGCGTACTGCAGGTGCTGGAAATCAGAATCAAGCTTAGAGTGGTGCTGAAGAAGCACAGCAGGTCAGGCAGGATCCGAGGAGCAGAAAAAAATAACGTTTCGGCAAACGCCCTTCATCAGGAAAAAAGGTGGGAGCCTCGTGGGTGGAGCGATAACGGGAGGACTGGGTCTGGGAAGAATTTAGCTGAGAGTGCAAGAGGTGGATAGAGATGGGGTGAAAGGTGATAGTACGGGGAAGAGGGTGGAGCGGATAGGTGGAAAGGAAGATAGACAAGTGAGACAGGTCAGTAGGATGGTGGCAAGTTAGAAAGTTGGAACTCGGATAAGGTGACCGTGGAGAGATGAGGAAACTGGTGAAGACCACGTTGATGCCCTGGGGTTGAGGGTCACGAGGTGGAAAATCTGGCGTCTGGTGGTGAGGGAATGGCGGTGGAGGAGACCCAGGAACTGCATGTCCTTGGGAGAGTCGGGGGACGTGGTAATTGATGTTTTTGGTCATGGGACGTTGGAGTTGAATGTTGCGGGTTCCCTGGAAATGTTCTCTGAAGCGCTCTCCGAGAATGTGTCTGTTGGCCCCAATGCAGAGGAGACCACATCGCGAGCAACAGATGCAATAAACGACATGTGTGGAAGTGCACACGGACATTTGATGGATGTGGAAGGCTCATTGGAGCCTTGGAAGGATGTGAGAGGGAAGATGTGGGTGCAGGTTTTGCAATTCCTGTGGTGGCAGGGTAAGGTGCCGTGAGGGGAGGGTGGGTTTTTGGAGGGCGTGGAATTGCCTAGGTAGTCGTGGAGGAAAGAGTCTTTGTGAAAAGTGGATAGGGGTAGGGAGGGAAATATAAATTTCCCTGTCACTGCAGGAATTACAAAACCTGCACCCACATCTACCTCCTCACCTCTGTCCAAGGCTCGAATGGAGGCTTCCACGTCCATCAAAGTTTCTCCTGAACTTTCACACATGCCATTTCTTGTAAACGTTCTGCCCGATGCGGTCTCCTCTAGGTTGGAGAGAGGTGATGTGTTCTCACACAACACTTCAGAGAATATCTCCAGGATACCCGCAAGAATCAACCCCAGTGCCCCTTGACTAAACATTTCAACTCCCCCTCCCACTCTCCCGAGGACATGCAGGTCCTGGGCTTCCTGTATCGCCACTGCCTCACAACCCGATGCCTGGAGGAAGAAAGCCTCATCATCTGCCTCGGGACCCATCAACCTCATGGCATCAATTTGGAATTCACCCGTTGCCTCATTTCCCCTCCCCCTACCTTACCCCAGTTCTCACCTTCCAGCTCAACACCGTCCGCCTGACTTGTCCCACCAGTGAATATTCATTCCCACCTATCCACTCCACCTTCTTCTCTGACATATCATGTTCACCCCCCGCCTGCATCCACTTACAGCACTCTCAGCTACGTTCTCCCCAGCCCCACACCCTTCCCATTTATCTCTCCATCCCATGTGCTCCCAGTCTCATTCCTGAAACCTTTGCCTGAAACTTTTGTCCATTTTTCCTCCTCCTCAGATGCTGCCGGACCTGCTGTGCTTCTCCAACACCACTCTAATCTTGACGGGAGTCAGTTGATTGAGAGGATTTTCAGATATTTTCTATTGTTGAGCTGTTGAGCACAGGCTGTGGATGATAGCAGAACTTTAGCAACCACCAGTTTAGGGAACAGCTAAAGGACTGAGCACAAGTCTGGTCATGGCATAAATCAACATTTTTCTTAAAATTGGAAGATTAAAGATGGAAGGCTGAAGTATGCAACTTTGCCCATCAAGACCGTTTCACCAATGATTTTCTCACTGATTCCTTTCCAACTCAGGGTGCTATGGGCCTTGGAGGGTAAGTTGAAAATGGTGGCGTTTCATTGCATCTTCCAACCTTGTCCTTATAGTCAGTACAGCTGTTGAGCTTTGAAGGTTGTCAAAAATGCCCGAATGACTTACTCCAGTGCATCTTATAGTTGGTGCACTCTGCTGCAATTGTGCCTTAGCGGTGAAGGGAATGAATATTGCAGGTGTTGAAGAGGGTACACTCAAGTGACTGCATTGTGGTGGACGGTGTCCAGTTCCTTAAGTGTTATTGAAGTTACACCCATCTCGGCAAATGGATAGAGTTATATTAACGTCTCATTTGTGCCTTGCAAACGATGTAGGATTCACAGAACAATGAGTTGAGTTTATAATCAAAACATGTCTCAAGAACATGTTGTTGTTGTCAAAGTGTTTATGTCGCCAGTTTGTATAAGTTTTTTTTCCCTGAAATAATAGCTCTGTGGACGATTACACGGGGTAATTTGTTTACAGTAAAGTTATTGAATGTCAATGAAATATGATTAGATTCTCATTTTTCGGAGAATTCATTACTCTATTTCGTCCTTGTGTGGACCAATCTGATTCCAGTCGCTGTCTGATTTCAAGTTCCAATTCCTGTCTGTGCTTGAAATTCCAACCGTTTCTTCACATAAATGTCTCCGCCTACCGTAATAATATGTAAGGACGCTGCAGGGACCGCAGAGGTTAATGAACATGTTGTCAACACTGGAGAAAATGGAGCTTCGTGGAACGATTGGTTAGGCTGGGATTATTCTCCTTGAAACAAAGAAGACGGAGGGGAGCTCTATAATCACATTTATAAACGTTCAACATTCATTGACAGGGTAGTTACGGGCTGGTGGGTCACCCTCTGGTAGGAGGAATTATATATTGCCTGCTTAGTTCAGAAATTAGATGAGTGTGGAAACAGGCCCTTCGGCCCAACAAGTCCACACCAACCTGCCACCTGACACTGCAGGCAATTTAGCATGGCCAATTCACCTAAAGCGCACATTTGTGGACTGTGGGAGGAAACCGGAGCAAACCCACGCAGACACAGGGAGAATGTGCAAACTCCACACAGTTAGTCGCCTGAGGCGGGAATTGAACGCGGGTCTCTGGCGCTGTAAGGCAGCAGTGCTAATCACTTTGCCACCGGGCCACACACGACTGAGGAGTATTTTCTTTGCTCAGGGGCCAGTAAATCGGTGGAACTCCATGCCGAAATTGTTGTTGAGGCTGAGTTGTTGTGTATTTTCAAACTGTGCCACACAGATATTTAACCAGAAAGATGATAAAGCTTTGTCGAGGCAATGCTGGAGAATGGAGTTAAGGATTATCAGATCAGCCATGAGTTCGTTGAATGGTGGAGCAGACTCGATGCGCTGAATGGCCGACTTCCAATCCTACATCATTTGGTCTAACGCCTTATTTAATTGATACCTTTAGAATTCAGAGGGGAGGGGATGAAGTGATAGAAAAGGTTTCTCAATCTGATCAGACAGATCAGGAACTAAGCTCATAAGTTCATGAACAGGAAATGTGCTGGGGCCTGGATACAACAAATGGCACTGGGCACACCGCAGATGGGTATGTGCAGATGTTGTGATTGCTAAAGAAAATTGGTGGATCTAATATTGTTGCCAACTTGGTGATCACGCTGGATGATGGATCGCGGTATGATTCACACAGCAAAAGGTTGTGAAAGACTGAAAGATTCATTTCATTGGAAAAGTTTTCTGCGGTTCCAATTCAATTGACTGTTTAAAATACTGATCAGAACTTTGTGTGGAGTATTACATTAAAATTCACAATCCCACTTGATAAACTATTGCACTCGATCTTTCCTTACTTGTTCCCCTTTCATTCGACATAAATTCATAGAATGTCAAGATGGAATGAAAGGAGAAAAGAAACGTTTGCACTCCATTTCATTATCCCAATGTAACTTACAACAGTATCAAATTGCTTTACTTCGACTTTGATGAGGTACCGATTTCTCACAAATCTCCGGTGCAATGAAGGGCAAGAGCAAGATCGTCCACGTTAAATGTTGCATTCAATTTTGCTCCGAATTTATTTCAGCTGGAAGAAAATACTGATGAGAAAACAGAAGGTTGAACTACAAAACAAGATGGCAGTTTTGATGCTCAGTTACTTTGGCAGATTTCAATGGGTATCAAATGAACCCAAAATCATGGCGATCGTCCTCCCATCTTTAAGGCATGGGATTAAAGCAGGAAATCGATCTCTAAGAGACGGGTCACTTCCTATTCATTATGGAATAGCTTTCCTTGACAATATACCAAATCTGCTCAGTTCCATTTATTATGCTTCTTGTGGAATATTAATAGAAATCTTTTAAAAAACCACTGAGTTTTTTGCTGAATCTTACTCACTGCAGACGTTTTCGATATTTCTTTGCATCTGAAGTCGTCCAAATTAGATAATGTTTCCTCGCACCTTCTACCCCCTACACCCTCCTTTACACTTTTACCTGGCCACAGGCTGTCTCTCTCCTGTTGAAACTCACTGATTGTGTGTCTCTCAATGTGCCTTTCCAAATATTTTGGAAACGGATTGTCTGAGTAACAGAAATGCTGCTCCCATTATTTCTTTGTCCTACATCGATGGTTTTGAAATCTTGACTTTCAGAAATTTATGAACTTGAAAAAGTGAATTTGCCACATATTTACTCTCTCCAAACCTCAAATACTCTGGAAAACTTCCATTCGATTTTCCTTGGTTTAGTTTCAAATTTTCCAAAACACAAATAAATAAAACTCCATCCCCACCAAATGCCGTCAGCATCGTCTCCAATGTCTTAGCAGCACAGTAAACGCTGGCAGTGTCCTCTCTGATAGAATCACAGATTCCCTACAATGCAGAAAGTACAGTTGAGTCAATCGGGTCTGTAGGGAGACTATGAACAGCATCTCAACCAGACCGAGCTCCCGTCTCTATCCCCGCAGGCCTCTGGCTTTTGATTTCAAATAAACCTGGTGGAGTAATAACCTGGCAACTTGTGACTGCTGACCTTATCACTGCGTTACCCCTGGCTAATTCACTTAACTTCCTGCGTTCACTCCCTGGACAGATGAGCGCAATTTAACATGGCCAATCTACCTAACCTACATACTTAAGAGCAGTGCGAACCACTGATCAAATGTAACATCACATTGAACACTATCAGTGTCATGTGTAATGGCTTTACACACTGGCAACTCCGCCTAGTGAAAGCAAGCTGCGCCCACCAACCCGAATTCAATACATCCAAACGCGGTTCTACGCTATACACCCTCAGTAGTTCTGCTGGAAATGTTTCTGCACTCAGATCTGAATGGGTTTATTCTGTTTTCTTCCTCAGATTCCTGCTTTAAATAAACACATCAGTCAGGAACAACTCTATATAATGGTTTTGATTGCAACACAAACACAATGTGCAGTTTGCTGAAGTTACGTGTTTGCACTTTCACTGACACTCTCTCTCCCCAGGAGCTGCAGTCCTTCCCCAAATAATTCAGACAGCACTGTCCCTGCTGTGACATGTCCCATCGAGAATGGAAGGCCAGCCATGAATAACCTTCACTGGGGAACAGAGCGACAGGTTTCAAACCTTTACAATGCCCCCAGCGGATTATTGAGCCCTGTGACAGGTGGGGACACTAACCACAATACTGTGGAGGACAACAACGTCGAAGGAGGCCCTTCAGCCTGTTGTGGCCGCACTTGTCAAACACAACTGCTTAACGACCTGAATCAAGGTTTCCATCGTTTAATCCATGATCTTACATGTTTTGGCATCGCAAATCAACATCTCAATTTTTTTTAAGGTTAGAATGATTTCCGCCTCTATGACCCTTTCCACAAATCTACTCAAACCTTTCTGCCTTTCCCCGAAATCTCTTGGCCCCAGTGTTCAATCGCTCCATCAATAAGAAACGCTTCTTTCAGTCTATCATATCCATATCCCTCAGTATTTAGTACATCTCAGTCATGTCTTCTCCAATCTCCTCTGTTCGGCGCCAAACAACCCCAGTCTGTCCAATCTCTCCTCACAACTGAAACTCTTCAGCCCAGACAATATCCCAGTGAATCTCTCCTGCAACGTTGCCAGTGCGATCACATACATGCAGTCCTCTGAATTGCAGAACTGCACACAGTAATCTAGCTAGGGCCAAATGAACTTTTTTTCTATTCTGTTACAGTATGAGGGCGTCGCTGGCTCGGCAGTATTGATTGCTATACCAAATTGCACAGCGGGTAATTGAGACTCAACCGTATTGTAGTGAGTCTGGAGTCACATGGAGGCCCGAGCAGATAAAAATGGCAGTTTCATTCCTTAAATGACGTCAGATAGTTTTGTTATTTTTTTCATCAATTGAACATGGATATATAGGAGTTATTAGATTCGTAATTCCAGATATTTTTTGAATCCCAATTCTACTACCTAGCATGGTCGGAGTGAAAACCAGGTCCCTGGTGTCTGAATTAACAGTTCTGTGTTCCGTTGTAATAGCGCTCGGCCATTGCAGAAAAGCAGTGAAACTGATCTTATCCAATTAAGTCGATTTTCCCCGATACTGTTCTGTGCCATTTTCCTGAGCTTGACCTCCGCTCCCCACCCCCCACACCCCCAATAATATCTGGTCCGTATCAGTAAAAGCTGCTACATGAGTATTGATCTCACAACAGTGGTAACCAAATGGATCAAATGGTCTGCAGGTCCCCATGGTGGGGTTGGGGCACGTTCACCCAGCAACAGTGACCCCAGCCACACAGACTGATCGGTATCAATGGGAGAGTCTGTATTAGATTCTGCGATGCCTTAGTGAAATGGGAAATGACTCCACAAACACATGATGAAAAAGCAGCCCTCCAAAAGCTAATGCTTCAATTAAACCTGTAAGACCATAACCTGGTGTTGGGTCATTTTTAACTTTGTACTCCATAGTCCAACACCGACATCTCCAAATTAATGAAATGGGGGTATGGGATGGAAAGTTCGGTTAGTGATCGTAGGAGGGAAGAAATCTCTGAGAACGGGTGGATTTGAATTCTGACATATGAAACACAGAGATGTGAGCGAGCAGAACTTGGAGGAAAAAAATCACCTTGGAGAAATCATGAATTTAAAACAATTGATTCCTTTGTGTTTCACGAAAGACTGGGACACACAGAACTATTACCGCCGTGACTCGGCTTCGAACCGAGTTTACTGCGGCCACAACGCAGAGTACTAACCACTATACGGCCACAGCACCCCACAGACGAACACAGCAAGTGCATGCTCTAAGTACAGTATTATAAGGAATGTTAGGCAGAGCACCAAATGCGTACGATCAGTGCTTAGCGAACAGTAGCAGATATGTGGGAACTCAGAATGGTCTGACTGTTTAACATCGGTTCCCCAGTGGCTGTGTTGATTCCATCATTAATGTGTTGAGGGCTGAGATAAATAGATTTCTCCAAAACATCAAGGAATCCGGGAACAGTGCAGCTTTTTTTACCTGCACATCCACCAATATCATTTATTGTATCTGTTGCTCCCGGTGCAGTCTCCTGTACATTTGGGGACTGGGCGCCTCCTAGCAGAGCGCTTTAGGAACATCTCTGGGACACCCGCACCAATCAACCACACAGCCCTGTGGCCCAACATTTCAACTCTCCCTCCCACTCTGCCGAAGACATGGAGGTCCTGGGCCTCCTTCACCGCCGCTCCCTCACCACCAGAAACCTGGAGGAAGAATGCCTCATCTTCCACCTCGGAACACTTCAACCCAGGTTATCAATGTGGACTTCAACAGTTTCCTCATTTCCCCTTCCCCCACGTCACCATAGTTCCAAACTTCGAGCTCAGCACTGTCCCCATGACTTCTCCTGTGTTGTCCTACTTGCCTATCATCTATTCCACCAATCCATTCCACCCTCCCCCCCCGACCTATCACCTTCATCCCCTCCCCCATTTACCGATTGTACTCTATGCTACTTTCTCCACAAACCCAACCTCCTCTCACTTATCTCTCCATCCTTCAGACTCTCTGCCTTTATTCTTGATGAAGAGTCTTTGCCCGAAACGTCGATTTTACTGCTCCTCGGATGCTGCCTGAACTGCTGTGCTCTTCCAGCACCAGTAATCCAGAATCTGGTTTCCAGCATCTGCAGTCATTGTTTATACCAAGCTTTTGTTGAAATGTATATTTCAATAGCAATGCAGTTTAACATCGGTTACTTCACGAGTTTCCCCACACAAGGCCGTAACCACTGCTGCCACATGGGCCCAGTTCCCAGCCCCAGAATCAGAGGAACTGAGTGGCGCAGTCGCGAAGATGCAACTTGAAATCGAGATGGGAATGAGGTCGCAGAGATACTCGTTGGCTCAAGTGAATCAACCGGAGACTGCATGGTTTCTATGATGGTTTAGAGGCGCAAGCAATTCCGAGGTTGGGAGTGCTTCTGGTCAAAGGTGGGACAGAAGGGAAAATCTGTTCCCGGTTATAACAGCAATCTACAGTGCATCTTGCTGAGACGGCTGAGTGCCACAACTGGAGCGGGGGCAGCTGGTTTGAAGTTTAATTTTGCTTCACTATCACCCACTTCCCTGGAATGAATTGCTTTCACCATTTTTATTTCCAATTGTTTGGTATCTCCCTGCAGTCTGCGGCTTTCTTCCTCATGGTTAATTGCATGACTAACTGTTGTGTGATCTGCACACTGCAAAATCACGGCCACTACAAGTAAATAGGAATCATTGATCTACATGAGAAAACAGTGGAACTCACAGCTGGCATGCTTTATAGGTTTGCAGGCGACACCAGAATTGTAGACAGTGATGAAGATTATCTAAATTTCAAACGGATCTTAATCCAATGAGTCGTTGGATAAATGGAAGGTATTGCATTTTGGTACAACATAAAGAGTATGGCTTAAAGTCATGATCTCTGTTCCTGAGGTCAGGCTTGTATTTCAAGTTTTATTTGTCGAACGTAAACATCACCGTTTCCGTGTCCCAACCCCCAAGGATGACTAGTTTAAAATATCATCCCAACACCAACTTCTCCTGGTTGAAGTCTTGACTGTGTGGAAGAAACTGATAATGAGCTGATGCGAGCAAATGTAGCTGCCACAGCCAGTGTTGGAAACACAGATCCAAACAGCAAAATCATCTTTTAAACCCACCATTGCAAAGTTAAGGGCTCAACACACTCCACTTGTGCCACTCAGCTGTCTTAGAAAGATGCACCGGAAATCGCTATGATAGTATAAACGGGGACAACCATTCCTTTGAGCAGGGGCACATTCAACCGAGGAATTTCTTGAGCCTCTGTGCCATCACACGCTCACCTATTGCATCAAAGGTAACTCTGCACACTGATTCCCATACCCATTTCCGGTTGGATCTGGGCGGCTGTGCCGATGTTAAGCTAAAATGCTATTGAAGCATGCATTTCAACAATATCCTGCCCTGTCCCCCGAGTCTTTGATGTTTTGTCGAAATCGATCAATCTCATCTGTCAACGTTCTTATTCAAGTGATCTCTACAGCCTCTGAGGACATCGATATGAAAGATTCAGCTCATTGTAAGTTCCCACATGTCTGTCACTGTTCGCTGAGTACTGATATTGTACATGTGCTGTTCTTCCGAACATTTCCTCTGCTAGTATACTTATTGCTGCTTGCAAACATCCTGTTCTGTGGTTACTGTGATCGTGGTTGTCGGTATTTTGCATTGTGACCACAGCAAACTAGATTTGAAACCAAATCACGGCACTAAGTGTTCTCTCCGTTGTCCTTTTTGTGACACATGCTAAGAAATTAATTATTTTACCTTCAAATTCCGCTCTCTTACATCTCTGCGTGTCATATATCAGGATTGAAACACACTCGTTGTCGGAGATTTCTCTTCTTCCCACGATCATTAAACCTCATTTCCGTCCCTCCCCCCATTTCTCTGAGGCAATGCCCAATCTATCACTCTCTTTCACATTCATACTGTTCTGTCTGTGCTGCTGCTGCGGTCACTGTTGTTGGGTGAACGTGCCCCAATCCCACCATCGGGGCTTTCAAACAAATCGATCCATTTGGATACTGCGGTTGTGAAATCAATCCCCATGTAGCAGCTTTTACTGATATAGGACAGAGACAATTGGAGCGTCAGGCTCATGGAAAATACCCAGGGCAGTTTTGGTGAAAAGACATTTTATTGGAAAAGATCAGCTTTTGTGGTTTTCTGTATTGGTCTTGTGGTAATTTCATAGGACTGATAATCCAGAGACCGAGGTAATAGTCTGGGTACTCGGGCTTGAATCCCACCATGCCAGATTGTAAAATTTGGATTCAGCAAATATCTGCAAGGAAGAATCTAATGATTACGATAGATCCATTGACAATTGTTGAATAAAAAACCATTTGGTTCACTGATGTCATTTCAGGAAGGAATCTGCTGTCCTTACTTGGTCTGGCCTGCATGTGACTTCAGACTCAGAAAAATATGGTTGAGTCTCAATTTCCCTCTGAGCAATTCAGAATGGGTAATAAATTCGGCTTAGCCAGAATCGCCCTCATACTAATCCAGAAATTTTAAAACAAATGCTCATTAGGCTCAAGCAAGAGTGTTGATTGCAGTTTTGCAAGTCACAGGGATGTGATCACACTGAGAAAATCGTAGGAGATATTTACCGGGACATTGTTTGGGATGAAGAGTTTCAGTTGTGAAGAAAGACAGGACAGAGTGGAGTGTTTGTCGCAATGTAAAGGAGATGTAGAGGAGACATGATTGGGTTAGGGTATGGACAGGGTTGACTGAACGAGTTTCCCATTAATGGAGGATTAGCAGGGGGCAGAGATTTAAGAAGAAAGTCAGAATTGTTTGAGTAGATGTGCAAAAGTGCTTTATAAGCCAGTGGGTGGTTGGAATTTGGAATACACTGTCTGCATTGTTCAGAATGGCAGAAACCCTTAGAACCTGAATAAACATTCAGATGTGAACTTGTGATGCCATGACATATAAGGCTGTGGGATAAACATTGTGAAATGGGATTCAGTTCATTAGGCAGTTGTTTTTGACAAGTATCGCCACAATTAGTTGAAGGGCCTCCTTTGAGACTCTTGGTCTCGGTAGTATAGTGGTTCGTGTCCCCGTCTGTCACAGGACTCAATTCTCCGCTGGGGACAGTGTAAATATTTTAAAACTGTCGCTCCATTCCCAAGTGCGGGTATTGATACCTGTCCTTCCATTCTCGATGGGGCATGTCACAGGAAGGACAGTGCTGCCTGAATCAAGTTGGGAAAGGGCTGCAGCTCTCAGGGAGGCAGAGTGTCAGTGAAAGTGCAAACATGTGACTTCTGCAAACTGCACCTTGTAACAGTGTTGGAAAGAAAAAAAAACATTTGGCAGACTTGTTCTGGATTGAAGTGTTGAATTTGGGTTGATTTGCTTTGATGTGGCTGAGTTACCAGTGTATAAAACCATTAAAAATGATTCAGGTTTTGCTCACTATAATGGAACATTGGCTCAGTAATTCGCACTGCTGTTCGGTCTGAGGGCTATGTTGATTGGTCAAGTTAAATTGCCCTGTCGTATCCAGGGAATGATTTCAGTAAATTAAGTAAATTAAGTAAAGCGGGGACAAGGTCAGAAGTCACAGGACGCCAGGTTATAGTCCCACAGGTTTATTTGACATCATAATGGGGAGGGTTGCCCCTTCTTCTGGTGAAATATACGGGAATAGGGAGGAGAACTAGGTCTTGGTGAGATGCTTTTCAGAGAGTCGACACCGACTCGATTGACTGAAATGCCCTTTCTGCACTGTAGGATTCTGTGATTCTATCAGAGAGGGTAATGACGGTGTTTACTGGGGGTGAAGCATCTCGAGTCGATGCTGACGGGGTGTACTGAGGATGAGATTTTATTCACTTGTTGTTTTCGAAAATTTAGAACAGTTATCCCTGAACCAAGAAAGACCTAATCGGGGGTTTTCATGTTATGAAAAGTTTGGACAGAGTAAATAGGTGGAAAATTCCCTATTTCAAGTGAGTAAACATCTAGACGTCAGACATTCAAACCCTTTGATAAAACCTTTGAAGGACAAAGAAAAGATGAGAGCAGAATCGCTGTCACTCCGAGAATCTGTTTTCCAAAATATTTGGAAAGGCACATTTGTTAACATACAAGGAATAAATTTCACAAGAGGGCGACAGCGTGTGTCTCGGTAAAGGTGTAGGGGTGGGGCGTAGTCGGTCAGAAGTTTCGGGGAAACAATGTCGAAGTGGGTTGACTTTAAATGTAAAGAAATTTTGTGAACGTGTGCAGCTGAATAAGATTCGGTTCCAAAAACTCTGGATTTTCAAAGATTTGGCATAATATTCTACCTGAAGCATTGTAAATGGAACTGAGTGGATTTTTCTTATTGTGAAGGGAAGATATTACATAATGAATAAGAAGTGACCAGTTGAGATCGACGTCCTGCTTTAATCACATGCGTTAAATCTGTGAGGACAAACACCATGATGTTTGGTCCATTTTATACTCGGTGAATACTGCCAAAGCAACGAGCAACAAAACTGGTGGGTTTTCTTTTGCATTTTAACCCTCTGATTTTCTAAGCAGTATTTTCCTTAAGCTGAAATAAAATCGGAGCAAGTTTGAATACAACATCAATCGTTCCAATGAGATAAATCTAATTCCCTTCTGATTATTACAATGAACATTGTGAGGTTGCAGCAAAGTTAAAATGAAACGAACAAAACAGCGTTTCTAGCGGTTGAATCCAATTCAGGTTCAGCCATATGAGAAAGGCCATTGAGCAACAACATCGCCTTTATTTCCCTCTCCATGGCTCCTTCTTCACGTGAGAGAGAAAGTGACTGAAGAAATTAAGCGTCAAATGTAGGTGTGAATATGACGGAAAATTCTTGTTCTCTGATTCATCCTGACACAGTTCTGATCAGAATGTATCAATGACAGCTATTCATTGTGACGAACATGGTTATTTATTGGAATTTGCTGTTATTATAATTCTGATGCAAGCAGAAACACAATGGTGTGGATTTGATTCCGCTCTGCAAATTTCTCATCCTTTACTTTCACCACATGTCACCTGATGAGGTCACATGTCACCCCTCCACAAAATGTGCAGAGGAGACTGAACGATTATGGTGTTGTGTAATTATACCGCTGTGCTCCACATTCACGAGTTCGAGTCATACTCTGGTTGCTAACTTCACAAACCGCTCCCGCAGACTTTCTTTGCACCTCACAGCTCTGGTATACACTGGATCGAGAATCTTGTTCTTGCCCTACACTGCACGGGAGATTCAGGAATAATCGACACCACATGAAAGTCGAAATGAAGAGTGAGAGCAGTCATTCTATTCAATTGTACATTAAATTCGTGTAATGAGAAGGAACGCATTTTTCTTTCTGCCCCACATTCCATCTTGTCTTTCTATGAATTTGCATCGAAAGAAAGAGAAACAAATAACAAGAGAACGGGAGCACAAGTTTATCCAGTGGGGTTGTTCATGAGTATTTTAACCTGACACTTCACACAAATATCTGATCAGTATTTCAAACAGTCACTCGGAATTGGAATCGCAGAAAACTTCTCCACTGAAACGAACCTTTCATTCTTTCACAGATTTCTGCTGTGTGTGAATCATACAACGATCCATCATCCAGCGTGATCACTGACTTGCCAACTGTCTAAGGTCTACCAACTTTCTTCAGCATTCACAGCTTCTGTAAACAGCCACCTGTGCTGTGCCCAGTGTCATTTGTTGTCCCCACGTCACAGCACATTTCGTCTTCCTGAGTTTATGAATCTTGTTCCTGATATGTCTCATCTGTTTAATAAACCTTTTCTATCACTTCATGCCATCCCCCCACAATTCTGAAATTATGAATAAAATAAGGCGTTCGACCAAATGTTAAACAAATGGAAGTTTGCCATTCAGCACATGGAGTCTGCCCCACCATTCAACGAACTCATGATTGATCTAGATTAGATTCTCTACAGCATGGAAACAGGGACTTCGGCCCATAAAGTCCACACCATCCCTGCGAAGAGTAACCCACCCAGACCCATTCCCATCTGACTACGGGCAATTTAACACGGCCAATTCACATGAACGCGCATCTTTGGACTGTGGGAGGAAACCCACGGAAATGCAGGAATGATGTGCAAACTCCACAGTGACAGCTGCCCGAGGCTAGAGTTAAACCTGGGACCCTGGTGCTGTGAGGCAGCAGTGCTAACCATTGAACCACCGTGCCGCCCCAATAATCTGTAACTCCTTTCTGCTCACTTAACTCGACAAATTTTCATCATCTTTCTGATTAACGATCTAGCACAGTTTGGAAATACCCAACAGCACAGGTGGCACAGATTGTTTGGCCCCTGAGCAAAGAAATTACTCCTCAATTCTGAATTAAATGGGCAATATGTAATTCTGAGATTTTGTCCTCTGGTGCTCTCCTCACAACCTAAGGTAAACCACCCGTCCGTATCTACCCTGTCAAGATTCCACGAATATTGAACGTTTATAAATGTTATTATGTAATTATAGAGCTCCCCTCCACCTCCTTTGTTTCGAGGAGAATAATCCCAGCCTAACGAAGCTCCATTTTATACAGAGTTGGCAACATCCTCGTAAATCGTAAATCTGTGCTGTCCTCTGCAGCGTCCTTACATATAATGAAGGCATGTGGAGATATTTATGTGAGGAAACTGGTTGAAACATCAGGTGCAGATGGGAATTGGAACTTGAAATCAGAAAGGGATTGTAATCGGATTGATCCACAGAAGGACCAAATACAGCAATGATAACTCTGACAAATGATAATCTAATCATATTCGATTGACATTCAACGGCTTCATTGTAACTGAATTCCTATGTGTAATCGTCCTGAGACCTAGTATTTAGGAGAATTGGAACCTGACCACCTATATAAAAAACATTGATGACAAAAACATGTCTGTCGGTCGTTTTTGTTTGATTATTAACTCAACTCTTGTTTCCGTGAAGCCTACATTGCCCGCAACGCACACGTTAGATGTTTAACAGGACTCTCTCCATGTGCCTCGGTGGGTGCTGCTGCAATATCATTGAAGGACCAGGACACCATCCACGACAATGCAGTCATTTAACTGTACATTGTAAAACGCCTGAATATTTATTCCCTTAACTGCTGAGGCACAATTGCAGCAGAGTACGCCACCGAGAAGATTCACTGAAGTAAGTCAACCAGGCTTTGTTGACAGAACCTTCAAAGCTCAAAGACTGTTCCGACCATAAGGACAAGGTTGAAGATGCACTGAAACGTCACCATTTATGAATTACCCTCCAAGGCACGTACCAGCATGACTTGGAGAGGAAGCAGTGGTAAATCCATTGAGTGGTGAAGCGGTCTTGATGGGCAAAGAGTTATACTTGAGCCCTCCGCCTTTTATATTACAATTTTAAAATATGTTGATTATTGCATTGACCAGGCTTGTGCTCATTCATTTTGGTGTTTCCTAAACTGGCGGTTGCTAAAGATCGAATATCATTCTCAGACTGTGGTCAATAAAGAACCTCTCGTACAACTGATCTCCCTGTCCAACAATCTTCAGAGATCAGTGAATATCTACTCCAAGATCTCTTTGTTCCTGTTCACCACTCAGAATCCTCACTGTTATTGTTTCCACTCCACAAATTCATTACCACTTACTGGTCTGGATTCAATTCTATTCTCCGTTTTTTCCTTTCCACCTGATTGATACATTCCTGCGTCCCTGGTATTATTCATCACAGTCACCTACACGACCAATTGTTGCATCGTGTGTAAACTTCTAACCATGACTCCTACAAATAAGTTTGAATTATTGATCTACATCAGGAAACAGTGGTACTCCACTGGAATCAGCCATCCAGTTCATTGCTGGATGGGATGAACACCTGCAATAACAGCAGAATCGTACTCTTGCTCCCATTTTTAAACCTGATGGCTTTTCTGCACGTTGGTCTCCTGACTGATTCCTTCTAACATGTGGGAGTGGTGAATGAACTGCCCACATTGCGACTGGGGAAGTGAGTTTCCATTTCAGCGGGTAATTGAATCCCTTCCTACAGACCCCGGCCCCATGGACCTGACTTCATGGAGGCGTGGGTATCCTTGTGTCTATTTAGTTTGGATAATCAGCTGAATTTGAGACCATGCTGAGACGACTCCCAATTTTCTCCGTCATCCATGTATCTTTTTTATCCTTCCTTGTTCTCCCCAGGAGTGTGGCCATCATAGTCTGAACAGCATTTGTTGTTCATCCTTAACTCTCCTTGAACTGAGTCAGAGGGAATTTAGGGGTGAACCGTACTATTGTGAGTCTGGAGTTATATGTTGGCAGGTCTCTTTAAGGAAGGCAGATTTCCCTTTTGAAGGGACATGAATGAATGGGTTTTCAGCAAATTAAAACTTTTTGTCACTCTTCCTCTGAGCGGGTTTATATTCCAGATTTTATTCATCGAATTTAATTACCAGCAGTTGCAATGTTCCAGTCTCCAAGGGTTGCAAGTCCAAATATCGCCATTGCATTTGCAGATGACACGAAGATTGGTGGAGTAGCAGAAAGCATAGGGATTGTCAAAGACTGAAGGAGAATATAGATAGACAGGGGAGTTGAGCGGAGAAGTGGCAGATGGAGTTGAATCCAGGCAAATGTGAGGTGATGCATTTTGGGAAGTGTAAATCTAGAGACAAGCATACTGTAAACGGAAGAGCCTTGGGTAAACTTGATGAGCAGAGCGATCTGGGAGTTCAGGTTCTTTGTACTCTGAAAGTGGCTGCACAGCTGGATCGAGTGGACAAGAAGGCAAATGGCATGCTTGCTTTCACCGGACGGGGCATTAATTGTAAGACCTGACAGGTCATGCTAAAAAATACAAGATGTTGGTTCAACCGCATTTAGAATGCTGTGTACAGTTCTTGTCACCAAATTACCAAAGCGATATGGACGTTTAGGAGAGGGTGCAGAGAAAGTTTATGAGGATGTTGCCTGGTATGGAAGATGCTAGCTCAGAAGAGAGGTCGAGTTGGTTACGTTTGTTTTCATTAAAAAAAAGAGATTGAGGGGGACCTGATCGACGTCTACAGAACCACGAAGGGTATCGTCAGGGTGGATAGAAGTAAGCTTTTTCCCAAGGTGAGGGATTCAATACTGAGAGGTCACGCGTTCTAGGTGAAAGGTGAAAAGTTTTAGAGAGATAGACGTTGGAACCATTTTACACTGAGGGTGGTAGGCGCCTGGGACGTGTTGCCAGAAGAGGTAGTAGAGGCAATCACAGTAGATTCATTTCAGGTGCGTCTGCATAGATGCATGAGTAAGTGGGATGCAGAAGGATACAGATGCTTAGTAATTGGGTGATAGGTTTAGACATTGGATTTGGATCAGCTCAGCCTTCGACGTCCGAAGGGCCGGTTCCTGCGCTGTAAATTTTCTGTGTTCTTTGTTCTTCTTGTTCACTAGTCTGCCAACTTCATCTCTCCCCCTCTGAATTATGACCTCCTCCCCAGCTCCATTCGCTTTCCCAGCTACCTTGCATCCAACCCCAACCCCCTCCCATTTATCTCTCGGTCCCCACCCACAAGACTCATTCCTGATTAAAGACTTATGCCAGAAACGTCGATTCTCCTGCTCCTCGGATGCTGCCTGACCTGCTATAATTTTCCAGCACTACAATATCGCCGTGACGAAGATAGACGAGCTCTGCTCAGGCTCTTTATCTGGGAGCGGAGAAGGCTGAGTGAGGAAGTGATTAAGGTGCACATTAAGGGGATCGGTATGTGTGATAGGAATGAACTTTTTATGGGAAGAGTTAACAACCAGGAATCTCCGTTAAACGCAAGGGAGAGGGTGCTCAGAGGAGATATAGGAAGAAGGTATTCACTCTGAGAGTATTGTATAATTGGAACTCACTGTTTGAACGTGTGGTAAAGCTTTGAGTCATGAAAACATTTCAGGAGTATTTAGCCGAATACTTGAGAAGCTACAGCACACATGGATAAGGACCAGTACTGGAAAATGGGGTGAAGATAAACAGATGTCTGAAGAAAGATCCGAACACCGCACAGAAAATACAGAGCATGAAAGCATGGGAAGGTTAAAGTCACGGAAACTACGTGCAATCTGTTACAAGGGGCCTGCGGAATGCTACACGCGTCAAAAGGTCACTGGGGCAGGATGGGGCCGCAGTGGCAGGATGGGATAAGAATAGTGGAATGCTCCTACACCAATTAGCAGAGTCAGAGTGAGGCTGAAAGGTTACTATGGCAGGCTGAGATAATAACAATTAGTCAAGTCAGACTCCCTACTAAATATCATCATGGTAGGTTGGGACAAGTCGTGACAATAAATAGGAAGGGCATGACTTTAAATAATTAATTGATAGTAGAGTCAGCCTACTTGAGACGGTTGTATCAGGATATGACATTATATACATAATCAGCGGTTAGTTGAGTCAGCTTTGGACAGGAAAACATTGTGACAGATGGGGTAGCTGAATATCTTATCATGACAGGTTAGTCTGGGATGGAAGATCATTGTAGCACAGGTGGCAGTAGAATACCTAATAGTGACAGTAGAATAATATTAAGAAGAATTAGGTAAAATACATTGTGACAGAAGTAGAACAACAACGGGAACCAACACAATTGGTTTATTGTATAGCTGGAGTGAGGTAATTCTGACTAACACAGTTGGGCATTCTGATAAGCTAACTAAACATGATTAAAGAAAAGTGATGGAGTTTAATTCAGCTTAATGCGAGGTGCTGCATTTTGAGAAAGCAAACCTTAGCAGGACTTGTACACTTAATGGTAAGGTCCAGGTTCTTAGCTCCTTGAAAGTGGAGTCGCAGGTGTAAAATCCCAGTCACATACATGGCTGTTGTTCTTAAAGTAATTTCTTCTCTACGTGTGCAGAAGTAATACAGTGAGTGATCAATTACAATTGGCAGACGTACATAAGGGGGCGTGTGAAATGCTGAAGTTGTGCGATCAGAGCAGTTTGTATTGATATACACCATTCACTGTTCGAATCTGATACTCAGGAATGCGATTTTGAGCGAAATTTGAGCAGGAAACCTTACCACATGATGTAACACCAGTTTGTGTGGTTACTCTGTTGTTTACCACATTTGTGTGTTTTGCCTCATTGAGGATTTTGAAATTGTCCCCCTATACAAAAGTTTCATGCTTTTGCACCATTATACAAAAGATGCAGTACAATAACACCCAAGGCTGACTCAGTGTACTTGTACAGATATTGACACCTGGAAACAGCACGATGCACTCTCCTCGAGTCTGGAAAATAATTTGCTACATTCCCATTCTTATGGCTCTTTTCATTCAATCGACTTCTGTTCTTCACCGAATCCGATTCAGCAGATCTTGTCACTGAGTCATTTATTTGTGTGTGTTCAGATCATGTGAGCAGAATATCACAGTGGAGGGCACTGGGTCCATAACCCAGAAGCCAGACCATACTCAGGGAACCCTTCTCTGCTCTTGCTCATTTCATGAACACCAGGAAGAAATATCTAAGCTCTTCAAAAATTACGAACCGGTTTTTCAGAAGCAAGATAAACAATTCCAGGTTACTACTTTTGTTGTCACACAGACCAAGATTGTAAATGCTGGAACCAGTTGAGAATGTCCGCTCACCCACGTCCATTTTCTCCCCAGGAGGTGTTAAAATGATGGTCTTAATCGGATTCTTCGAAAAAGAATAATCTTTTAATCCATTAATTTCTGGTTTATGGGTCCACCAGTTTCCCCTCGGCCTCTGTGTTAGCGCTGACCACAACAGTTTCCCGCAGTCTTCGGCTTTTTGTAGCATGTACCTTCGAGGATGACATCAAAAGATCTTCACTGTTAATGTGTGATAATCTACCAATGGAGACAGCTCAGTCCGCGGGGATGGGATAAACACCACCTCCCCGCTACTGCTACTTAGTTCATGTGACCAATGCCTTTCCACTTGGTCACCGCGCCCTACATCTGCATTGCATATAAATTGACAAATTTATGGTACTCTCTCGGTTTGGTAATCAGGAGCGAGATTGTTTGAATTGTTGAAAAAGTAAGATAAACTGAGAAAATACAGGATATTAAATGGGGAACCGGAAGGGAAAGAGAGAACAGTGAATGATAGTGTTCTGACAAAATTTAAATATCATTGCTGAAAATTCAGAAAATGCTATCATTCACAAACATAGCACAATGTGGAATGTAACTATTGGTTCAAGCAATGCAAGCAGATTGCAAAATCTTAGTCTGAAAATCTTAGTCTTTCTGCAACTGTTTTAGTTTTAATGAACGCACACATGGGATTCAGTGCTGTAATGATCTCTTAAACTGTAGAAGGAAATACTTGCCTTCGAGGATACTGGGGAAAGTTCACTGATTCATCCCTGTAATGGCAGGACTGTCCTCTGCAAGCATATGAGTACAATTATTCAATGATCCATGGAGTTTCGAATAAGAGGTGAAGGGAAAGTCTCCATTCACAAATTAATCATTCAGTAGAACTCAATACAAGGACACGTGTAGTGATGGACAAAGTGGGCAAGAACACAGAAATACGATACACAATAGCTACGATAATTAATGTGTGAAAAGTATTGAATTCAGATCTATGGTAATGATATTTGGTAATGATATTTACTGTCAGAACTAATCTACACTGGAATATCTATAGTCCTACTATGATGTATTTGAACTTCAGTTACCTTTAGAATTAGCTGAGATGCACTCAGGTCATGGAGATTTAGTGAAATCATATTTAAAAAGCAATGAGTTCATCGCGTAACTGTGAAATCGGTTACCCTCAGTGTAATCCTTGACTTCATTCTCCACCAAAGACATGTGAAGAGTTTATAAAGGGCACAAACGCTGCTTCCTGGAGAGCAAGGTATTAGGAATCCCAGGGACGGGGTTTACTGAGACATAAAAGCATCAGCAAGGATATAAATGGTTTCATCGGTATGATAGAGAATGAAGGAGCTTATTCACGACATGTGGAATTGCTGTACCAGAAACAAGCAAGCTTAAACGGAAACAAAAGAGATTTTCACATAATGTGAGGTTTGAAGTGACTAAATCGGGGAAGCTCCCTCTTTCGAGTGAACCTACCAATTCAGTTAGGGCTTCAAAACCACTAGTGAATGATTAAGGAAAGATTGGATGAGAGTTTCTTCCATTCAATTAAGTTATTGAAATCCTGGATGAATTTACGGAAATAAAACGTAGATTTCTGATTTCAGAGTGTTTTAAAAGACGCACGAACTGACATACAAGGAGGGAATTTATCATTGAAAGAAAGGAAAAGTGTGGGTGTGGATTAATTTCGAATTTGTTTTTTTATCAGACACAAAGGCATTTCACGAACACGCACAGCTGAATAAGATTGAGTTCATGGACTTAAAAGGTGCAGCGTATTATTCAAGGTGAAGCATTGAAACTGGGGCTGATGTCCTAAAATAACTGCAGACAGAAGTTACATCCAAATGAGTAGCAATTGAATCGTCATTTGGAGACACAACACCTACTTTAATTATTTGACCACATTCACATGTGTCAGGTGTATTTCATGCTTTCTTAGCTCCACCAAAAACTTTACTCTGTCTTTTTTTGTGTTTTTCAACAGCACACCATTTCATCTGAAAGATGCTCAGACTAAAATTGAATGCAATATTCAGACGGTCCTTTGCGACCAATCTTTTTTTTGATTATTACAATGACCTTTGCGAGTTTGCAACAAACTGCATAACATGAAACCAGCTCAACATCTATTTTCCCGGAATTTAACGCAGTGCACATGGGAAACGTCACCATCTGCTGAAAAATCACCTTCGGCTCTTTCGCCACACATGTCTCTTCACGTTTTAAATACTTGCAGTATGTTTGTTGATCAAACAGTCATTATCCAGAAAAGGTCGTTATGCAATCCACAAAAACTGGTAGTTTCCCATAAACTTGGCTTTGCTCAATATCACCTTCCATCCATACCCCTCGACCCGACGACAAATTGAAGCTGCTCCATGTGAGGGTCAGACCTAAACCTTCGGCACAGCACACCCTACTATACTGGCACAGAGATACCATGCACTGAGCATCTGCAGCACTTTGAGCAAGACATTAATGCTTACCTCCACATTCCTGGTTGTACCTTAACGGTTGGGAAACCGAGTTTCTCTGATTCCATGGCTGCTAACTGCGATTACGCGATCATCTTCACTAATGGTTTTGACCCCGAGTGAGGCAAGTGGTGTGCTTCTTATTGCAAAGATTTGTAGATTGATAAAATATACAACTTCAACATTTGCCTTCACTAACCCATGAGCTTTTTATTTTGTTTTTTAAATGTAGAAATCTTAAAATCTTTATCTTAAACACACTCAATGACAGGTCTCCATTGTGTCTCTGGCATCAAATTCCAAAGTGTAAATACCCTCTGAATTCTTCCACCACAGTCCGCTGTTTGGGAAGTGTTCCTGTTGTGGGAAATGCACTTCCCCGTGTGTCAACTGTTGCTCCCAGTATGCGCTCTGGCACTGCACTATTTTCCTTCTGACACTTGCTCACTGTGTTGCTGAGATCATACAGTGACTTGGTGTCGCACGGCCCAGGAAAATGATACAGCTCAAGGTTTTTGCGTTGTTGACTTCAATTGTCAGTTTAGCCTTATTTCGGATTTTGAAATTGTCAGTTCTGTACACAAGTTCGTGTCAGAAATATCTGAACGGAAGTAAGGTGTTCCGAATAATGACATTGAGCACTATGCACTCACTTCCAGTCTGGAAAACAATTCCTCACAGACAATTTTACACCTTCTGCTGTCACGGGCTCTTCATCCTGTTGACTTCAAACCGCCACAGAATTCAACAGATCTTGTTACATAGTCATTTCTTCAATTTTGTTCAAATCATTGCGAGCAGAGTATCACAGTGGGAGTGCGCTTCCCCACAACCCAGAGGTCAGTCCATACACATGGAACTGTACTGCGCTAATTATCATTTCGCCAACACCACGGAGAAATATCTGCTGCGCTGCATCAGTTAAGCAACTCAATTACTCATACGGTCACATACCTCTAAGCATGTATGATGATGTGACGGCGAGGTTAAGGTGGTGGACTACTAACCCATTATGTTCTACACTAGGTGTTCAAATCCCACTATCGTCGGCGGTTTTTGTTGTTGCCATTTTTGGATGACCACAGCTGACGTTTTGAAATTGGAACTCCAATGGTTAGTTTCTATGATTTACACCATTATAAAATCTCAGAGAATAATTTGAGCCTTTTGGCTAAACTGCATTGAAATGTGGATTTAATTGGGATAATGAAAACGTACGCGTTTCTCTTTTCCAAGTCAAGTTGCTGTGAACTTTCATCGTATGAAAGAAATTCAGGAAAATGAAATAATGAGAGATGCGAATGGCATGTTTATGCAATGCAATTCTTAATGAGTGTTTTGTCAGATGAAATCTGGAGCAGGTTGGGTGGAAGTGAATCATCTTGTTGAGAAGAGCACAGTGAGACAGCACAAAATAATGGAGATATTTCAAAAAGGGCAGGGGATGTGTGTAGGGGCACAGAGAACTGGCTGCAAATGCACAGTCGAGAATTGCCGTTGTGGGTGCCGTGCATGGGCATAGACAGACTTAAACATTGGTCTCGCCCTTTCCCCTTGGTCGTGCCATTGATGAATGATGGACATAAGATACAGATAAAGGCAAGATGTGGTAAGCAAGGTCCCTCTCGTTATGCACACACTGGATGCATCACATTGATGGAGTAGTCAGCATGTTAACTGCAGGGAATGAACCTAACCTGTGTATCAATAACCGCAGATTCATGCAGCATAAACTTAAAAATGATTTCAAGTGTCTTTATACGCATGTCATTAACAGATGTTTCATTCTAATACCTGTGTGGTGAAAAGAAGAAGACACCACATTTCAAGGTGGATGACAACATTAGCAATTTTGTCTTGAAATTGAGATCTATTTGATAATTTCACACAGTGAACAAGTTCAATTTAAATAATACAAATCACATTCCCTCACCTGGAATAAAAGTGTGATTTCATTACAAACATTGTCCTTGCTAAGTAACTGTTACTCAACATGAAAAATAGGATGCAATTTTTATTGAACATACGTCAATTAGCACCATTACCTTACTTCGGATTGACTGCAGTATGTACATGCTAACTAACATTTAAGAAAGAAAGTCTTTTGGAAATAACGATTCGGTGGTGATTAAGAATAAGATTAGGTTCTCATGATGTGGATTTTCCACCAATGGTACCAATAGTAGAAATGGTCAGTGGGCAGTATTTCTACAATGGTGTAGAGGTGTGTGAGCTGCCAGAGATAAGAGCTCCCACCTCATCTGGAGCAGCGTCTGCTGACATAGACCAGGGAGCTTTGTGACATCAGTCTGGGAGTTCCAAGCACACCTGGACTAGTTTGTATTGACATGAAGCAGCAGGGAGCATTTGGGACATCAGACTGGTAGATCCAACCTCAACTGGACCGCTTCTATTGACATGGGGGTAGGGAGCATTGGGACATCAGACTGGGAGCTACAACGTCACCTCGAGCAGCTTCTATTGACATGGAGCAGCAAGGAGCAATGGAACTTCAGGTCGGGATCTCCAACCTAACCTGGAGCAGCTTGCATTTACATGGAAGAGGAGGGAATATTGGGACATTAGGCTGGGGAAAGGATATTCAACTATTTTAATCTGAAGTAAAATAGGTTTCAACACCTCAGATGTTAATTGATTTATGAAGAATCTGTCCCGGGAAAATAATTAATTTTGTAGATATTGAAGACAAGTCCTGCAAATGTTCAACTCAGGAAAATACATTGCTACAGTGAGAAATGGGAATGATGTTTCAAGTCTTTGACTTCTTTTCTGGTCGACTCTGCATTGGATAACATCACCGGAATTACTTTTTCACTCATTTCATGTTATTCAGTTTTCTGCAAATACGGAAAGATCATTAACGTAATATAAAGCCGAAAATTAATGGGAATATAAAATATTGTGATTAGGCTGGCGTTTACCTCTAATTATGGTGGAAACACAGCAAAGTCAGTCGTAATTTCCTCGATCAGCAGTGACCTCACTAATTGGCTGATCAGATTGCGAATGGTAGTTTTTTTAAGGACAATTTGAAATGAATCAACGATGTTGATTTTCTTTGTTCTTTGTTCACCTTGTGAATGTTACTGCTATTGGCTAATGTCCTTGTTTACACCACAGCTCTGCAGCGTGTAAAATCTCAGCTGTGCAGCTGGCCAGTGGTACAACCATTTGTATAGCTGGCTACTTATCAGTTCGTGTAGGTTCGACTTTTATTTGGCGCAGTTGCATTGTGGAGATTCATCACACATCCAAACTAATCTTTCTTGCTCCACTGAGATGGAGTATATTTGAAATTTTCATCTCTACGAACGAAAATGATTTCACTGTCTTCGATCAGTTAAACATTACCAAGAACAATCAGAGTTAAAGATTACACAGCACCAGATTGTCTCGAATAGGTGTATTTGGAAACACCAGTGTTCCATGCGCTGCTTCTTCATCAGGTGGTTGTCAACAGTGGGACTCTAACCTGGCTTTGTGTGATTATTAAATGTACCCACCCCAGTCCAACACCAACACCTCCGAGTCATGGGTACCATCGACACCACGAACGGTCGGTTAAAGTCCAGATGATCTTCCAAAAGATCGCGCATGTTGACACACACATCAATCTTCTGCAGAAAGACACCCACCTGATGAAGTAGAGGCTCTCCGAAAGCTAGTGTTTCCAAACAAACCTGCTGGACTATGCCCTGATGTTGTGTTTTTTTTTACTTTGTCTACCGAACTCAAACACTGGCAATTCCATATCACAGAGAACATCAGTCATGTCCCAACGCTGTCAGAGAAGGCAATCCTGGAAAAGACCCACACATTGCTCATAGGTACGTTTCGTTTTCAGAAACCAACCCACTCAATCACTGAGACTCAGTTTTGACAGTTTTTTGAAACTCTTTCGAAGTGGAATCAGATGAGAATGATGAACTGTCCGACTGTGCAGAGAGAGGGAAGACACTTTTCCATTCTTTCAAGGGCTGGGGTATTGACTAATCTGAGACATTAAACAGATTCCTCAGGAACAAGAAGTCCTGATTTAAGAAGTCAAGAAGTTAAAAATCGCAAAACACCAGGTCATAGTCCAACAGGTTTAATTGGAAGCATTAGCATTTGGAGTGCTGCTCCTTCATCAGGTGGTTGTGGACTACAGAGTTGGAAGATACAGAATTTATTGCAAAAGGTTACAGTGTGACGTAACTCAAATTTTACATTGAAAAATAACTTGATTGTTTGTTACATCTTCCATCTGTTCGAATGACTACGTTAGGTTCACTTCTTTTTTATGTAAATCGCAAAACTTTCTTTTCATAGTTACATTCTCAGGTGAACTTTAACAACTAATGTCAACCCAGATAATATTTTGAAGGTGTTAGTCCCTGTGTGCTGTGTCCGTGCCATAATGTTTAGACTGACGCCAATCCAAAAAAAACCAACACGCTGCAGGCAAGGATGCTTTGAGGCATGATACATTGGTGAAACCGAGCAGAGGCTACAGAACGGATGAGTGGCAAATGCACATCAATCAACAGGCAGGTATGCCCCTTCGCAGTTGGGGACCACTTCAGTGGTACAGGACATTCGTCCTCGGACCTTCGGGTGACCATCCTCCAAGGCGGACTTCGGAACAAGCAGCAGCTGAAAGTGCCTGAGCAGTGGCTGATAGCTAAGTTCGGTACCCATGGTGATGGCCTCAACCAGGACCTTGGGCTCATGTCAATGTACAGGTGATCCATTAGCCTATCTACACAAACAAACCCTCCTACACACACACACACACACACACACTCACACACACAAACACATATACTTTTGTGGGGTGAATTTGTACTTGCAGAGTTACATTGTACTTTGTTCAAAAACTGCATGAATCCATGTAAGTCTCTGGTAACTCATTTTTATAAATTAGAATCAGAATCAGTCTAAACATTATGGAACAGACAGCAGCACACGGGGGTAGACACCAGTTAAACTTCACCTGAGAATGAAACTTTAAAATAAAAAAAGTTTTGCACTTTACATATGAAGGAAGTGAAGCTCACATGGTCATTCTAACAGATCGGAGACTTAGCAAACAATCAAGGTATTTTTCAATGTATAATTTCAATTACATCACACTGTAAACTTGTGCTATAAATTCTGTGTCTTACAACTGTGTACTCCACAACCACCTGATGATTGAGCAGCGGTCCAAAAGCTAGTATTTCCAATTTAGCCTGTTGGAATATAATCTGGTGTTGTGTGATTTTCAAATTTGCACATCCCAGTGAAAAACCTGCATCTCCAAGTCTTTCAACCCGAGGCACTCTGGTCACAGATCCAACCTTTTTGCATTCAACTTATTAAATCCTTGAAAAAACCTGAATGTTTCAGTAATGATCATTTTTGTAGTACTGAGTCTGAGCAGGCAAAGGCAACTGCTTTCAACGTTTATTCCCATTTGAATTCATCTCCGATATGAAATTCTCACTGACTCTGACAGCACTGATACCTTTACTGTTTTGTAATGTCAGGAATTCATGTTCAATTTACGACTTTCATAAGGAACAAAAAATATTTTTTCCCTGACTGGAAATCAACATTGGGAAATAGCAGTGAGAGATCTGAATTTCACACTTTCGCAACAAGGAAGACAGATGCAATGCTTGCAAATTTTCTTGGTAACTTTGTTTTTACCTTATCGGTTCAGTTGAAAAATGACAGTCATTGAGTTTTTAAGAACATGGCGAGACGCCTTTCAGCCTATTGCATCATTATCAGTTATCAAACATCTGGCTTGTAAACACAGTTTCCAGCACGGATCTCATCGCCTGGTGTGTTCTAACATTTCAAGTCTTCAGTTAAATTGTTATTCAATTTCTTAAGGGCTTAAGTGGAACAAAAACATCTCTGTGAACTAATAGTTCTGAAAGACAAACTCTTTCTCAGAGCCGTTTGTCAGTTTCCTGCGGAAAATGTTTCTGCGCTCACATCTGAATTGGTTTACCCTGTTTCTTTTTCAGCTTCCTTTTTCTTTCTATTAAATGGTTTAGATTCCAGTACAGATACAAGGTGCAGGTTGCGGAAGTCACGTGTTTGTACTTTCATTGACACTCTGTCTCAGCGGGAGCTGCAGACCTTCCCCACGCTGATTCAGACATCTCTGTCCTTCCTGTGACATGTCCCATGGCGAATGGAAGGACAGGCATTAATAACCCGCACTTCGGAATGTAGCGACAGTTTTAAAACATTTGCGCTGCCCCAGCGAGGAATTGAGCTCCTATCTCCCGCATAACATGCGGTGACACTAACAACGATACTACCGAGGACAACAGTTTCAAAGGAGACCCTTCAGCCCGTTGTATCTCCATTTGTTCCAAAACAACTGCTAAACGACTCGAATCGTTTAGCCCATAGCCTTATAGTTATTGGCAGAATATTACTTCAGGTTAAAAGGGTCCCTGCGTCTCTGACCCTTACAGATACAGTTTTGCAAATTTCAACACCCGCCGGCCTATAACGCCTTTTCACACATCTACTTAAACCTTTCTGTCTTTCTCATTAAATTTCTGGTACCCTGTGATCGATCTATCCGTCGATGGGAAACGTTACTTTCAGTCTACGTTATCCACACCCCTCATTATTTTGTATATCTGAACTATGCCTTCTCTCAAATGCCCCTGCACCGTGACAACTAACTCCAGTCTTAACAGTCTCTCTTCCTGACGGAAGCTCTCTCTGTAATCTGGAATCCGTTACTGATATCAGTAATCCTCTCTCTGTCTCCCCACTCTCTGTCTCCCCTCTCTCTCTCTCCACTCTCTCTGCCCCCTCTCTCTGTGTCCCCCTCACTCTGTCCCCCTCTCTCTGTCTCCCCTCTCTCTGTCCCACCTCTATCTCCCCCTCTCTCTGCCCACCTCTCTCTGTCCCCCCCTCCGCCCCACTCTCTCTGTCCCCCTCTCTCTACCCCCTCTCTGTCCCCCCTCGCTCTCTCCACCTCTCTCTGTACCCCCTCTTTCTGTCACTACTCTCTCCCCCGCTCTCTCTCTCACCCCTCTCTATATTCCCCAATTCTCTGTCCCCCTCTCTGTTTCACCCTCGCTCTGCCCCCTCTCTGCCGCCCTCTCTCTGCCCCTTCTCTGTCACCGTCTCTCTGTCCCCACTCCCTTTGTCCACCTCTCTCTGTCCCCCTCTCTCTGCCCCCCTCTCTCTGTCACCTCTCTCTGCCCCCTCTCTGTCACCGTCTCTCAGTCACCCTCACTCTCTCTGTCCCCCCACTCTATCTGTTCCCCCTCTCTTTGTCCCCATCTCTCTGTTCTGCCTCGATCTGTCCATCCTCTCTGCCCCCCTCTCTGACCCCTCCTCCTCTCTCTGTCCCCCTCTCTCTATAAGCCTCTCTCTGGCCCCCCCTCTCTGTTCCCCCTCTCTCTGACTCCCTCTATCTCCCCCACTCTCTGTGCCCTCTATCTCTGTCACCCCTCTCTCTTTCCCTCCGCTCTCTGTTCCACTCGCTCTGTCCCCCTCTCTCTAACCCCCTCTCACTCTGCCTCTCTCACTCTGCCCCTCTTACTCTGCCCCCCTCTTTGTCCCTCTCTCTGTCTGTTCCCATCTCTCTCTGTCCCCCCCTCTGTGTTCCCCCTTTCTCTATCCCCCTCTCTCTCTTGCCCTCTCTCTGCCCCCTCTCTGTCGCCCTCTCTATGCCACCTCTCTGTCACGGTCTCACTGTCCCCGCTCCCTCTGTCCCACTCTCTCTGTCCCACCCATCCCCCGTCTCACTGACGCCCTCTTTCTGCCCCCTCTCTCTCCCCCGCTCTCAGCCCACCTCTCTCTGTCCCTCCTATCTCTGCCCCCATCTCTCTCCGTCCCCCTGTCTCTCTGTCCCCCTCGCTCTGTCCCCCACTCTCTGACCCCCTCTATCACCACCACGCTCTGCTCTCTCTCTCTGTCACCCTCTCTCTGCCCTCCTCTCCCTGTCCCCCCTCTCTGTCCCGGTTCTCTGTCCCGCCTCTATCTGTCCAACCTCTCTGTCCCTTCTCACTGTCCCCCTCTCTCTGACCCCCTCTCTCTGTCCTGCGTCTCTCTGACCCCTCTCTGTCACCATCTCTCTGTCACACCACCGCCTTTCGCCCTCTCTCTGTCCCCCCTCTCTCTGTCCCCCCGCTCTCTCTGTCCTCCATCTCTCTCTGTCTCCCCTCTCTCTTTGTCTCCCGTCTCTCTCTGCCCCCTCTCTGCCGCCTCTCTCTCCCCGCTCTCTGCCTTCCTCTCTCTGTACCCCCCTCTCTCTGTCCCACTCTCTCTGTCTCCCCTCTCCCTGTCCCACCTCTATCTCCCCCTCGCTCTGCCTCCGTCTCTCTGTACCCGCCTCTCTCTCTCTCCCCTCTCTCTGTCTCCCCTCTCTCTCTCTCCACTCTCTCTGACCCCCTCTCTCTCTGCCCCCTCTCTCTGTACCCTCTCTCTGTCGTCCTGGCTCTGCACCCTCTCTCTCTGTCCCCGTCTCTCTGACCCCCTCTATCTTCCCCACTCTCTGCTCCCCTCTCTCTCCCCCACCCGTCTCTCTCTCTACCCTGCACTCTGCCCGCCACACTCTGTCGCCCTCTCTCTGTCCCCTCTCTCTGTGTCCCCCTCACTCTGTCCCCCTCTCTCTGTCTCCCCTCTCTCTGTCCCACCTCTATCTGCCCCTCTCTCTGCCCCCTCTCTCTGTCCCCCCTCTCTGCCACCCCCCTCTCTGTCCCCCTCTCTCTACCCCCTCTCTGTCCCCCCTCGCTCTCTCCCCCTCTCTCTGTCCCCCCTCTTTCTGTCACCTCTCTCTCTCCCCCGCTCTCTGTCCCGCCCCTATTTATGTTCCCCCATTCTCTGTCCCCCTCTCTGTGTCACCCTCTCTCTGCCCCCTTTCTGTCGCCCTCTCTCTGCCCCCTCTCTGTCACCGTCTCTCTGTCCCCACTCCCTTTGTCCACCTCTCTCTGTCCCCCCTCTCTGTCCCCCCACTCTATCTGTTCCCCCTCTCTTTGTCCCCATCTCTCTGTCCATCCTCTCTGCCCCCTCTCTGACCCCTCCTCCTCTCTCTGTCCCCCTCTCTCTATAGCCCTCTCTCTGTCCCTCTCTCTCTGTTCCCCTCTCTCTGACCCCCTGTTTCTCCCCCATTCTCTCTCCCCATCTCTCTCTCCCCTCTCTCTCTGTCCCCCTTCTCTCTGTCCCCTTCTCTCTCTGTCCCCTCCTCTCTCTGTCCCACACCTCTCTCTGTCCCCCCTCTCTCTGTCCCCTCTCACTCGGCCGCCCCCTCTCTCTGACCCCTCTCTGTCTGTCCAACTCTCTCTCTGTCAACCTCTCTCCGACCCCCTCTCTCTGACACCCTCTCTTTCCCCGACTCTTACCTCTCTGTCTGTCCCACACTCTCTGCCCCCATTTTCTGTCCCCTCTCTCTCTGTTCCCCTCTCTCCGACGCCTCTTTCTGCCCCCCTCTCTCGCTTACCCTCTCTCTCTGTGTCCCTGCCTCTCTGTCGCCATCTCTCTGCCTGCCATCTCTCACTGTCCCTCCTCCCTTGTCCCCTTCTCTCTCTGTCTCCCTCTCTCTCTGACCACCTCTCTCTCTGACCACCTCTCTCTGCCCCATCTCTCTTTCCCCTCTCTCTCTGCCGCCTCTCTCTCTTTCCCCCTCTCTCTGCCCCCTCACTCTGCCCCATCTTTCTCTGCCCCTCTCACTCTGTCGCCCACTCTCTCAGTCCCCCCTCTCTGTCCCCTTCTCTCTCTGTCCCCCTCTCTCTCTGACCCCCCCTCTCTCTCTGACCCACTGTCTCTGTCCCCCTCTCTCTCTCCCCCTCTCTCTGTCGTGCTCTCTCTCTGTCCACCTCTCTCTCTGTCCCCTTCTCTCTCTTTCCCCCTCTCTCTCGGACCCCCCTCTCTCTGTCCCCCTCTCTCTCCCCCTCTCTCTTTCCTGCTCTCTCTTTCCTCCTCTCTCTGTCACCCCTCTCTCTGTCCCCTTCTCTCTGTCCACCTCTCTCTCTCCCCCTCTCTCTCTCCCCCTCTCTCTCTGTCCACCTCTCTCTCTGTCCCCTTCTCTCTCTTCCCCCCTCTCTCTGTCCCCCTCTCTCAGGCCCCCCTCTCTGTTTCACCTCTCTCTGACTCCCTCTATCTCTCCCACTCTCTGTCCCCTCTCTCTCTGTCACCTCTCTCTCTTTCCACTCGCTCTCTGTGCCCGCGCTCTCTGTCTCCATCTCTCTGTCACCCTCTCTCTAACCACCTCTCACTCTGCCTCTCTCACTCTGCCCCTCTTACTCTGCATCCTCTCTTTGTCCCCCCCTCTCTCTGTTCCGCTCTCTCTGTCCCCCCTCTCTGTATTCCCACTTTCTCGGTCCCCCTCTCTGTCGCCCTCTCAATGCCACCTCTCTGTCTCCGTCTCTCTGTCTCCCCTCCCTCTGTCCCCCTCTCTCTGTCCCACCCGCCCACCTCTCGCTGACGCCCTCTTTCTGCCCCCTCTCTCTCCCCTGCTCTCAGCCCGCCTCCCTCTGTCCCTCCTATCTCTGCCCCCATTTCTCTCCATCCACCTGTCTCTCTGCCCCCCCCTCTCTCTGACCCCCTCTATCTCCCCCCTCTCTGTGCCCCTATCTCTGTCGCCCTCTCTCTACCCCGTCTCACTTTCCCCGCTCTCTCTGCCCCCTCTCTCTCTGCCCCTCTCACTCTGCCCCATCTTTCTCTGCCACTCTCACTCTGCCCCCTCTCTCTGTCCCCATCTCTCTCTGTCCTCCTCACTCTGCCTCATCTTTCTCTGTCCCCTTCTCTCTCTGTCCCCCTCTCTCTCTGACCCCCTCTCTCTCTGACCCACTGCCTCTGTCCCACTCTCTCTCCCCCTCTCTCTGTCCTCCTCTCTCTCGTCACTCTCTCTCTCCCCCTCTCTCTGTCGTCCTCTCTCTCTGTCCACCTCTCTCTCTGTCCACTTCTATTTCTTCCCCCTCTCTCTCTGACCCCGCCTCGCTCTGTCCCCCCCGTCTCCCCAACTCTCTGTCCTCCTCTCTCTGTCCTCCTTTCTCTGTCCCCCCTCTCTCTGACCCCATCTATCTCCCCACTGTCTGTCCCCCTCTCTCTGTCGCCCTCTCTCTGACACCCACTCTCTCCCAAACGCCTCTGTCTGTGCCACTCTCTCTGGCCCACCCTCTCTGTTCCCCTCTCTCTGACTCCCTCTATCTCTCCCACTCTCTGTCCCCTCTCTCTCTGTCACGCTTCTCTATTCCCCCCGCTCTCTGTCCCCCCTGTCTCTGTCCCCATCTCTCTGTCACCCTGTCTCTAGCCCCCTCTCACTCTACCTCTCTCACTCTGCCCCTCTTACTCTGCCCCCTCTCTCTGTCCCCCTCTCTCTACCCCGTCTCTCTTTCCCCTCTCTCTCTGCCCCTCTCACTCTGCCCCATCTTTCTCTGCCACTCTCACTCTGCCCCCTCTCTCTGTCCCCATCTCTCTCTGTCCTCCTCACTCTGCCCCATCTTTCTCTGTCCCCTTCTCTCTCTGTCCCCCTCTCTCTCTGACCCCCTCTCTCTCTGACCCACTGCCTCTGTCCCACTCTCTCTGTCCCACTCTCTCTGTCCTCCTCTCTCTCGTCACTCTCTCTCTCTCCCTCTCTCTGTCGTCCTCTCTCTCTGTCCATCTCTCTCTCTGTCCACTTCTCTTTCATTCCCCCTCTCTCTCTGACCCCGCCTCGCTCTGTCCCCCCCTGTCTCCCCATCTCTCTGTCCTCCTCTCTCTGTCCTCCTTTCTCTGTCCCCCCTCTCTCTGACCCCATCTATCTCCCCACTGTCTGTCCCCCTCTCTCTGTCGCCCTCTCTCTGACACCCACTCTCTCCCAAATGCCTCTTTCTGTGCCACTCTCTCTGGCCCCCCCTCTCTGTTCCCCTCTCTCTGACTCCCTCTATCTCCCCCACTCTCTGTCCCCTCTCTCTCTGTCACGCCTCTCTATTCCCCCCGCTCTCTGTCCCCCCTGTCTCTGTCCCCATCTCTCTGTCACCCTCTCTCTAGCCCCCTCTCACTCTGCCTCTCTCACTCTGCCCCTCTTACTCTGCCCCCTCTCTCTGTCCCCCATCCCTCTGTTCCCCTCTCTTTGTCCCACGCGTCCCCCCTCTCTCTGATGCCCTTATTCTGCCCCCTCTCTCTCCCCTGCTCTCAGCCCCCCTTTCTCTGTCCCTCCTATCTCTGACCCTATTTCCCTGCTTCCCCCTGTCTCTCTGTCCCCCTCTCTCTGACCCCCTCTATGTCCCCTCTCTCTGCCCCCCTCTCTCTGTCCCCCTTTCTCTGCCCCCCTCTCTCTGTCCTCCCCGTCCCTGTCTGTCTGTCCCTGTCTCTCTGTGCCCCCCTCTCTCTGCCCCGCTCTCTGTTCCAACTCTCTCTGTCACCCTCTCTCTCTCTGTCCCATCTCTGTCGCCGTCTCTCTGCCCCCCTTCCTCTGTCCTCTCTCTCTGTCCCTCCCTCTCTGTCCCCCCTCTCTCTGTCCCCCATCTCTCTGTCCCACCTCTTTCTGTCCTACTCTCTCTGCCCCCTCTCTGTCACCATGTCTCTGTCCCCCCCCTATCCTCCTCTCTCTGTCCCCCTCTCTTTGTCCCCCTCTCTCTGTCCCCCCTCTCTCTGTCCCCTCTCTGTCACCATGTCTCTGTCCCCCCTCCCTCGGTCCTCCTCTGTTTGTTCCCCCTCTCTCTGTCCCCTTCTCTCTCTATGTCCCCTCTCTCTCCGTCCCCTCTCTCTCTGTCTCCCTTCTCTCTGTTCCACTTCTCTCTGTCTCCTCTCTCGGTCCCCCATCTCTCTGTCCCACTTCTCTCTGTCCCCCTCTCTCTTCCTCCTCTCTGTCACCATCTCTCTGTCCCCTCTCCCTCTGTCCCACTCTCTCTTTCACCCACTCTCACTGTCCCCACCTCTCTCTGACACCCCACACTGTCCCCCTCTCTCTGTCGTCCTCTTTCTGCCTCCTCTCTGTCACCGTCTCTCTGTCCCCCCTCCCTCTGTCCCCCTCTCTCTGTCCCCTCTCTCTCTGTTACCCCTCTCTCTCTGTTCCCCCTCTCTCTGTTACCCCTCTCTCTGTCCCCCTCTCTCTGTCCCCTCCCTCTCTGCTCCCGCTCACTCTGCCCTCTCTCTCTCTGCCCCCACTCTCAGCCCCCTCTTGCTGCGGCCTCTCTCTCTGCCCCCGCTCTCTGTCCCCCTCTCTCTCTGCCCCTCTCTCTCTGACCCCTTCTATCTCCCCCACTCTCCCACCCCCTCTCTCTGTCGCCCTCTGTCTGTCGCCCTCTCTCTGTCCCCCTCTCTCTGTCGCCCTCTCTTGTCGCCCTGTCTCTGAACCCCTCTCTCTGTACCCCTCTGTCTGTCGCCCTCTCTATGACACACTCTATTTCCACCACTCTCTGTCCTCTCTCTCTGTCCCCCTTCTCTGTCCCGCCTCTCTGCCCCCCTCTCTGTCCCGCCTCGCTGTCTCGCCTCTATCTGACCCCCTCTATCTCCACCACTCTCTATCCTCTCTGTCTGTCACCTCTCTCTCCCCTCCTCTCTCTGTCCCCCTTCTCTGTCCCGCTCTCTGTCCCGCCTCTATCTGTCCACCCTCTCTGTCGCTCTCTCTCTGTCCCCCTCTCTCTTTAGCCTCTCTCTTTCCCCCTCGCTCTGCGCCCTCTCTCTCTGTCCCTCTCTCTCTGACCCCCACTATCTTCCCCACTCTCTGCTCCCCTCTCGCTCTCTCCCACCCATTTCTCTCTCTCTACCCTGCTCTCTGCCCCCCTCTCTCTGTTGCCCTCGCCCTGTCCCCTCTCTCTGTGTCCCCCTCACTCTGTACCCATCTCTCTGTCTCCCCTCTCTCTGCCCCCCTCTCTGCCCCCTCTCTCTGTCCCCCTTATTCTGCCCACTCTCTCTGTCCCCTCTCTTTCTGTCCCCCTCTCTCTGACCCCCTCTATCTCCCCTCTCTCTGCCCCCTCTCTCTGTCCCTCTTTCTCTGCCCCCCTCTCTCTGTCCCCCCCGTCCCTGTCTGTCTGTCTTTGTCTCTCTGTGCCCCCCTCTCTCTGTCGCTCCCTCTCTCTGTTCCCCCTCTCTCTGCCCCGCTCTCTGTTCCCACTCTCTCTGTCACCCTCTCTCTCTCTCTGATCCATCTCTGTCGCCGTCTCTCTGCCCCCCTTCCTCTGTCCTCTCTCTCTGTCCCTCCCTCTCTGTCCCCCCTCTCACTGTCCCCCATCTCTCTGTCCCACCTCTTTCTGTCCTACTCTCTCTGCCCCCTCTCTGTCACCATGTCTCTGTTCCCCCCTCTATCCCCCTCTCTTTGTCCCCATCTCTCTGTCCCCCCTCTCTCTGTCCCCTCTCTGTCACCATGTCTCTGTCCCCCCCTCCCTCGGTCCTCCTCTCTTTGTTCCCCCTCTCTCTGTCCCCTTCTCTCTCTATGTCCCCTCTCTCTCTGTCCTCTCTCTCTCTGTCCCCCATCTCTCTGTCCCACTTCTCTCTGTCCCCCTCTCTCTTCCTCCTCTCTGTCACCATCTCTCTGTCCCCTCTCTCTCTGTCCCCCTCTCTCAGCCCCCTCTCCCTCTGTCCCACTCTCTCTTTCACCCACTCTCACTGTCCCACCTCTCTCTGACACCCCACACTGTCCCCCTCTCTCTGTCGTCCTCTTTCTGCCCCCTCTGTGTCACCGTCTCTCTGTCCCCCCTCCCTCTGTCCCCCCTCTCTCTGTCCCCTCTCTCTCTGTTACCCCTCTCTCTGTTCCCCCTCTCTCTGTTACCCCTCTCTCTGTCCCCCTCTCTCTGCCCTCTCCCTCTCTGCTCCCTCTCACTCTGCCCTCTCTCTCTGCCCCCACTCTCTGCCCCCTCTCGCCGCGGCATCTCTCTCTGCCCCCCTCTCTGTCCCCCTCTCTCTCTGTCCCTCTCTCTCTGACCCCTTCTATCTCCCCCACTCTCCCACCCCCTCTCTCTGTCGCCCTCTGTCCTGTCGCCCTCTCTCTGTCCCCCTCTCTCTGTCGCCCTCTCTTGTCGCCCTGTCTCTGAACCCCACTCTCTGTACCCCTCTGTCTGTCGCCCTCTCTATGACCCCCTCTCTCTGTCCACCCTCTCTCCCACCCGCCTCTCTCTATCCCCCTTTTTGTCCCCTCTGTCTGTTCCCCCTCTCTGTGTCCCCCTCTCACTCCCACCCGCCTCTCTCTCTGTCCCCCTCTCTCTCTGCCCCTTTTCTCTATCCCGCGCTCTCTATTTCCCCTTTCTCTGTCCACCAATCTCTGTCCCCTATCTCTCTCCCCCAATCTCTGCCCCACTCTGGTGCCCTCTCTCTGCCCCTTCTCTCTGCCCCCTCTCCGGCCTCCTCTCTCTCTCTATTCCCCTCTCTCTCTTTTCCACTCTCTCTGACCGCCTCTTTCTCCCCCACTTTCTCCCGTGTCTCTCTCCCCTCTCTCTCTGTCCCCCTTCTCTCCATCCCCCTCTCTCTGTCCCCTCTCTCTGCCCCCCTTTCTCTGTCCCTCACTCTCATGTCCTCTCTCACTGTCAACCTCTGTCTGCCCTGCTCTCTCTGTCACCCTCTCCCTGTCCCCTCTCTCTCTGCCCCCCTCACTCTGTCACCTCTCTCTGTCTCCCTTCTACCTCCCCCTCTACCTGCCCCACTCTCAGCCCCCCTTTCTCTGTCCGCCACTCTCATGTGTCTCTCTCTCTGTCACCCTCTCTCTGACCTCCTCTCTCTGTTCCCCCCCTCTGTCCCACTTCGATGTGCCACCCTCTCTGTCCCTCCTCTCTCTTGTCCCGTTCTCTCTGTCCCCCCCCCTCTAACCCCATCTATCTCCCCCACTGTCTGTCCCCCTCTCTCTGTCGCCCTCTCTCTGACCCCTTCTCTCTGTCACCCGCCTCTCTCTGTACCCCCTCTCTGTTCCCCCCCTCTCTGTCCCCCTCTCTCTGCCCCCCTCTCTGTTCCCCCTCTATCTCCCCCACTCTCTGTCCTCTCTCTCTCTGTCACCCCTCTCTCTTTCCCCCCGCTCACTGTCCCCCTCTCTCTGTCCCCCTCTCTCTGCCCCCTCTCTCTGTCCCCCTCTCTCTCTGTCCCTCTCTCTCTGACCCCCTCTATCTCCCCCACTCTCTGTCCCCCTCTCTCTGTCGCCCTCTCGCTGACCCCCACCATCTGTCCCCCTCTGTCTGTCGCCCTCTCTCTGTCGCCTTCTCTGTGTCTCCCTCTCTCTAAACCCCACTCTCTGTACCCCTCTGTCTGTCGCCCTCTCTATGACCCCCCTCTCTGTCCACCCTCTCTCCCACCCGCCTCTCTCAATCCCCACTCTTTGTCCCCTCTGTCTATTCCCCCTCTCTCTGTCCCCCTCTCGCTCCCACCCGCCTCTCTCTCTGTCCCCCTCTCTCTCTGCCCCTTCTCCCTGTCCTGCACTCTCTATTTCCCCTCTCTCTGTTCCCCTGTCTCTGTCCCCTATCTCTCTCCCCCAATCTCTGCCCCCTCTCTGTTGCCCTCTCTCTGCCCCTTCTCTCTGCCCCCTCTCGGTCCCCCTCTCTCTCTGTTCCCCTCTATCTCTCTGTCCCCCACTCTCTCCATCCCCCCACTCTCTGTCCCCCTCTCTCTCCCCCACTCTGTACCCCTCTCTCTGTCCCCCACTCTCTGTCCCCCTCTATATCCCCCTCTATATCCCCCTCTCTGTGACCCCTCTATCTCCCCCACTCTCTGTGCCCCTCTCTCTCTCCACCCCTCACTTGCCCCGCTCTCTCTGCCCCCCTCTCTCTGCTCCCCTCTCTCTGTCTCCCCCCTCTCTCTGTCCCCCCTCTCTCTTTCCCCCCGCTCACTGTCCCCCTCTCTCTGTCCCCCTCTCTCTGCCCCCTCTCTCTGTCCCCCTCTCTCTCTGTCCCTCTCTCTCTGACCCCCTCTATCTCCCCCACTCTCTGTCCCCCTCTCTCTGTCGCCCTCTCGCTGACCCCCACCATCTGTCCCCCTCTGTCTGTCGCCCTCTCTCTGTCGCCTTCTCTGTGTCTCCCTCTCTCTAAACCCCACTCTCTGTACCCCTCTGTCTGTCGCCCTCTCTATGAACCCCCTCTCTGTCCACCCTCTCTCCCACCCGCCTCTCTCAATCCCACTCTTTGTCCCCTCTGTCTATTCCCCCTCTCTCTGTCCCCCTCTCGCTCCCACCCGCCTCTCTCTCTGTCCCCCTCTCTCTCTGCCCCTTCTCCCTGTCCTGCACTCTCTATTTCCCCTCTCTCTGTTCCCCTGTCTCTGTCCCCTATCTCTCTCCCCCCAATCTCTGCCCCCTCTCTGTTGCCCTCTCTCTGCCCCTTCTCTCTGCCCCCTCTCGGTCCCCCTCTCTCTCTGTTCCCCTCTATCTCTCTGTCCCCCACTCTCTCCATCCCCCCACTCTCTGTCCCCCTCTCTCTCCCCCACTCTGTACCCCTCTCTCTGTCCCACACTCTCTGTCCCCCTCTATATCCCCCTCTATATCCCCCTCTCTGTGACCCCTCTATCTCCCCCACTCTCTGTGCCCCTCTCTCTCTCCACCCCTCACTTGCCCCGCTCTCTCTGCCCCCCTCTCTCTGCTCCCCTCTCTCTGTCTCCCCCCTCTCTCTGTCCCCCCTCTTTCTGTCCCCCTCTATCTCTCTCCCCCTCTCTCTCTGCCCCCCTCTCTCTCTACCCCTCTCTCTCTCTTTCCTCCTCTCCATCTGCACCCCCCCCTCGCTGTCACACTCTCTCTGACCCCATCGCTCTCTGTACCCCTCTCTCTGTCCCGCTCACTCTCTGCCACACTTTATCTGTCGCCATCTCTCTGCCCCTCTCTCTCTGTCCTCCTCTCTATCTGACCACCCCTCTCGCTGTCCCACTCTCTCTGTCCGCTTCTCTGTTCCCCTCTCTCTGCCCCCTCTCTGTCCCCCCTCGCTCTAGCCCCCCTCTCTCTCACCCCTCTCTCTGTTCCCCCATTCTCTGTCCCACTCTCTCTGCCCCCTCTCTGTCGCCATCTCTCTGCCCCCTCTCCGTCACCGTCTCTCAACCACCCTCTCTCTCTCTGTACCCCCATCTATCTGTTCCCCCTCTCTCTGTCCCCCCTCTCTCTGAACCCCCCCTTCTCTCTCTCTGTCCCCCTCTTTCTATCGCCCTCTCTCTGTCCCCCTCTGTCTCTCTCTCTCGGTCCCCCCCTCTCTCTGTTCCCCTCTCTCTCTGTTCCCCTCTCTCTGACCGCCTCTTTCTCCCCCACCCTCTCCCCGTCTATCACCCCTCTCTCTGTCCCCCTTCTCTCTATCCCTCTCTCTGTCCCCTCCTCTCTCTCTTCCCCCCTTTCTCTGTCCCCCACTCTCATGTCCTCTCTCACTGTCACCCTCTCTCTTCCCTCCTCTCTTTGTCGCCCTCTCCCTTTCCCCTCTCTCTCTGTCCCCCCTCACTCTGTCCCCTCTCTCTGTCTCCCTTCTCCCTCCCCACTATATCTGCCCCACTCTCAGCTTCCTTTCTTTGTCCCCCACTCTCATGTCCTCTCTCTCTGTCACCCTCTCTCTGTCCTCCTCTCTCTGTCACCCTCTCCCTTTCCCCTCTCTCTCTGTCCCTCCTCACTCTGTCCCCTCTCTCTGTCTCCCTTCTCCCTCCCCCCTCTATCTGCCCCACTCTCTGCCCCCTTTCTCTCTCCCCCACACTCATGTCCGCTCTCTCTGTCCCCCTCTCTCTGCCCTCCTCTCTCTGTTCCCCCCTCTCTGTCCCACATCTATCTGTCCACCCTTTCTTTATCCCCTCTCTCTCTGTCCCGTTCTCTCTGTACCCCCTCTCTCTAAACCCATCTATCTCCCCACCCCCCCCCCACCCCCCCCCCCCCCCCCCCACCCCCCCCCCCCCCCCCCCCCCCCCCCCCCCCCCCCCCCCCCCCCCCCCCCCCCCCCACTGTCTGTCCCCCTCTCTCTGTCGCCCTCTCTCTGACCCCTTCTCTCTGCCACCCAATTCTCTCTGTACCCACGCTCTGTTCCCCCACTCCCTGTCCCCCTCTCTCTGGCCCCCCTCTCTGTTCCCCCTCTCTCTTTCTACCTCTATCTCCCCCACTCTCAGTCCCCTCTCTCTCTGTCACCCCTCTCCCTTTCCCCCGCTCACTGTCCCCTTCTCTCTGTCCACCTATCTCTGTCACCCTGTCTCTGACCCCCGTCACTCTGCCCCTCTCACTCTCCCCCCACTCTACCCTCTCCCTCTGTCTCCCTCTCTCTCTGTCCTTCTCTCTCTCTGTTCCCCCCTCTCTGTGTTCCCCCTTTCTCTAGTGCCCCGTCTCTGTCTCCCTCTCTCTCTCGCACTCTCTCTGCCCCTTCTCTCTTCCCCTCTCTCTCTCGCCCTCTCTCTTCCCCCTCTCTCTCGCCCTCTCTCTGCCACCTCTCTGTCACCGTCTCTCTGTCACCCATCCCTCTGCCCCTCTCTCTGTTCCAACCGTCCCCCTCTCTCTGACGCCCTCTTTCTGCCCCCTCTCTCTCCCCCGCTCTCAGTCCCCTTCTCTATGTCACTCCTATCTCTGCCCCCATCTCTCTCTGTCCCCCTGTCTCTCTGTCCCCCTCTCTCTGTGCAACTATCTCTGACCCCCTCTATCTCCACCACTCTCTGTCCTCTCTCTCTGTCACCCTCTCTCTGCCCTCCTCTCTCTGTCCCCCCTCTCTGTCCCACCTCTCTGTCCCACCTCTATCTGTCCACCCTCTCTGTCGCTCTCTCTCTGTCCCTCTCTCTCTCTGTCCCCCTCTCTCTGTCCCCTGTCTTCTATTCCCCACTCTCTGACCCCATCTATCTCACCCACTGTCTGTCCCCTCTCTCTGTCTCCCTTCTCCCTCCCCCACTATATCTGCCCCACTCTCAGCTTCCTTTCTTTGTCCCCCACTCTCATGTCCTCTCTCTCTGTCACGCTCTCTCTGCCCTCCCCTCTCTGTCACCCTCTCCCTTTACCCTCTCTCTCTTTCCCCCCTCACTCTGTCCCCTCTCTCTGTCTCCCTTCTCCCTCCCCCCTCTATCTGCCCCACTTTCTGCCCCCTTTCTCTCTCCCCCACTCTCATGTCCGCTCTCTCTGTCGCTCTCTCTCTGCCCTCCTCTCTCTGTTCCCCCCTCTCTGTCCCACATCTATCTGTCCACCCTTTCCCCCCTCTCTCTGTCCCGTTCTCTCTGTACCCCCTCTCTCTAAACCCATCTATCTCCCCCACTGTCTGTCCCCCTCTCTCTGTCGCCCTCTCTCTGACTCCTTCTCTCTGCCACCCGCCTCTCTCTGTACCCCCCCTCTCTCCCTCCCTCCTCTGTCCCCCCTCTCTCAGGCCCCCCTCTCTGTTCCCCCTCTCTCTGTCTCCCTCTATCTCCCCCCACTCTTTGTCCCCTCTCTCTCTGTCACCCCTCTCTCTTTCACCCGCTCACTCTCCCCCTCTCTCTGTCCCCCTCTCTCTGTCACCCTCTCTCTAACCACCGTCACTCTGCCCCTCTCACTCTCCCCCCTCTCTCTGCCCCCTCCCTCTGTCCCCCACTCTATCTGTCCCCCCTCACTCACTGTCCCCTCCTCTCTTTGTTCCCCCTTTCTCTAGCACCCCCTCTCCCTCACCCTCTGTCTGCCCCCTCTCTGTCTCCCCCTCTCTCGCGCGCTCTCTCTGCCCCCTCTCTGTTCTCCTCTCTCTCTCGCCCTCTCTCTTCCACCTCTCTGTCACCGTCTCTCTGTCACCCATCCCTCTCTCCCCCCTCTCTCTGTCCCACCCACCCCCCTCCCTCTGACGCCCTCTTTCTGCCCCCTCTCCCTCCCCCGCTCTCAGTCCCCTTCTCTCTGTCACTCCTATCTCTGCCCCCATCTCTCTCTGTCCCCCTGTCTCTCTGTCCCCCTCTCTCTGTGCCACTCTCTCTGACCCCCTCTATCTCCACCACTCTCTGTCCTCTCTCTGTCACCCTCTCTGCCCTCCTCTCTCTCTGTCCCCCCTCTCTGTCCCGCCTCTCTGTTCCACCTCTATCTGTCCACCCTCTCTGTCTCTCTCTCTCTGTCCCTCTCTCTCTCTGTCCACCTCTCTTTGTCCCCTGTCTCTCTATCCCTCTCTCTCTGACCCCATCTATCTCACCCACTGTCTGTTCCCTCTCTCTGTCCCCCTCTCTCTCTGTACCCTCTCTCTGTCCCCCCCTCTCTGTCCCTCCCTTTCTCTGCCCCCCTCGTTCTGTCCCCCGTCTATCTGCACCCCCGTCCCACGCCCTCTGTCCTGCGTCACTCTGACCCCTCTCTGTTATCGTCTCTCTGTCCCCCCACCGCCTTGCGCCCTCTCTCTGCCCACCCACTCTCTGTTCCCTTCTCTCTGTCCCCTCTATCTCCCCCTCTCTCTGTCCCCCTCTCACTGTCCCCCTCTATTTCCCCCTCTCTCAGTGCCTCTCTCTCTGTCCCCCTCTCTCTCTGTCCCCTCTCTCTCTAATCCCCTCTCTCTGCCCCCCTCTCTCTCTGTCACCCCCTCCCTGTCGCCCTCTCAATCTGTCCCCGTCTCTCTGTCCCTCTCTCTCTCTGACACCCTCTATCTCCCCCTCTCTCTGTCTGCCTCACTCTGTCGCCCTGTCTCTGACATCCTCTTTCTCCCAACCCCCGTCTCTCACTCCCCCGCTCTCTGACTCCTCTCTCTGTTGCCCCCTCTCCGTTCACCTCTCTCTGACCGCCTCTTTCTCCCCCACTCTCTCCCCGACTCTCTTCCCTCTCTCTCAGTCCCCATTCTCTCCATCCCCCCTCTCTCTGTCCCCTCCTCTCTCTCTGTCCCCCCTCTCTCTGTCCCCTTTCTCTGTCCCCCTCTCTCATGTCCTCACTCACTGTCATCCTCTCTCTGCCCTCCTCTCTCTGTCACCCTCTCCCTTTCCCCCTCTCTCTCTGTCCCCCCTCACTCTGTCCCCTCTCTCTTTCTCCCTTCTCCCTCCCCCTCTATCTGCCCCACTCTCTGCCCCCTTTCTCTGTCCCCAACTCTCATGTCCTCTCTCTCTGTCACCCTCTCTCTGCCCTCCTCTCTCTGTCTCCCTCTCCCTGTCCCCTCTCTCTCTGTCCCCCCTCACTCTGTCCCCTCTCTCTGTCTCCCTTCTCCCTCCCCCTCTATCTGCCCCACTCTCTGCCCCCCTTTCTCTCTCCCCCACTCTCATGTCTGCTCTCTCTGTCACCGTCTCTCTGCCCTCCTCTCTCTGTTCCCCCTCTCTGTCCCACATCTATCTGTCCACACTTTCTTTCCCCCCTCTCTCTATCCCGTTCTCTCTGTCCCCCCTCTCTCTAACCCCATCTTTCTCCCCCACTGTCTGTTCCCCTCTCTCTGTCGTCTCTCTCTGACCCCTTCTCTCTGCCACCCGCCTCTCTCTGTACCCCCTCTCTGTCCCCCCTTCTGTCCCCCTTTCTCAAGTCCCCCTCTCTGTTCCCCCTCTCTCTGTCTCCCTCTATCTCCCCCACTCTCTGTCCCCTCTCACTCTAACCCCCTCTCTCTGTCACCGTCTCTCTAACCCCAGTCATTCTGCCCCTCTCACTCTCCCCCCTCACTCTGCCCCCTCCCTCTGTCCCCCCCCCCTCTCTGTCCCACCTCACTCTCTGGACCCCTCTCTTTGTTCCCCCTTTCTCTAGCACCCCCTTCTCTCACCCTCTGTCTGCCCCCTCTCTGTTCCCCTCTCTCTCTCGCCCTCTCTCTTCCCCCTCTCTGTCGCCTCTCTCTGCCAACTCACTGTCACCGTCTCTCTGTCACCCATCCCTCTGTCCCCCTCTCTCTGTCCCACCCATCCCCCCTCCCTCTGACGCCCTCTTTCTTCCCTCTCTCTCTCCCCCGCTCTCAGTTCCCCTTCTGTCTGTCACTCCTATCTCTGCCCCCATCTCTCTCTGTCCCCCTGTCTCTCTGTCCCCCTCTCTCAGTGCCCCTCTCTCTAACCCCCTCTATCTCCACAACTCTCTGTCCTCTCTCTCTGTCACCCTCTCTCTGCCCTCCTCTCTCTTCCACCCTCTCTGTCGCTCTCTCTCTGTCCCTCCCTGTCTCTGCCCCCCTCTAGCTCCAACACTCTCTGTCCTCTCTCTCTATCCCCCTCTCTCTGACCCCATCTATCTCACCCACTGTCTGTTCCCTCTCTCTGTCCCCCTCTCTCTCTGCCCCCTCTCTCTGTCATCTCTCTCTGTCCCCCCTCTCTGTCCCTCCCTGTTCTTTCCACCCTCTCTGTCCCCCTCTCTCTGCACCCCCGTCCCACTCCCTCTGTCCTGCCTCACTCTGACCCCTCTCTGTTATCGTCTCTCTGTCCCTCCACCGCCTTGCGCCCTCTCTCTGCACACCTCCCACTCTCTGTCCCCCTCTCTCTGTCGCCCACTCTCTCCAACCACCCACTCTCTGAACGCATCTCTCACCCCACTCTGTACTGCTCTCTCTCTCTTGGTCCCCCTCTCTCTCTGTTCCCCTCTCTGTCTGTTCACCTCTCTCTGACCGCCTCTTTCTCCCCAGTCTCTCTCCCCTCTCTCTCTGTCCCCCTTCTCTCTATCCCTCCTCTCTCTGTCCCCTCCTCCCTCTCAGTCCCCCCTCTCTCTGCCGCCTTTCTCTGTCCCCACTCTCTCTCTGTCCCCCTCACTGTCTGTCCCCCCTCTCTTTGTTCACCCTTTCTCTAGCACCCCCTTCTCTCACCCTCTCTCTTCCCCCTCTCTGTCTCCCCCTCTCTCTCGCACTCTCTCTGCCCCCTGTCTGTTCCCCTCTCTCTCTCGACCTCTCTCTTCCCCCTCTCTGTCGCCCTCTCTCTGCCACCTCTCTGTCACCGTCTCTCTGTCACCCATCCCTCTGTCCACCTCTGTCTGTCCCACCCATCCCCCCTCCCTCTGACGCCCTCTTTCTGCCCCCTCTCCCTCCCCCGCTCTCAGTTCCCCTTCTCTCTGTCACTCCTATCTCTGCCCCCATCTCTCTCTGTCCCCCTGTCTCTCTGTCCCCCTCTCTCTGTGCCCTCTCTCTGACCCCCTCTATCTCCACCACTCTCTGTCCTCTCTCTCTGTCACCCTCTCTCTGCCCTCCTCTCTCTGTCCCCCCTCTCTGTCCCGCCTCTCTGTCCCACCTCTATCTGTCCACCGTCTCTGTCGCTCTCTCTCTGTCCCTCTCTCTCTCTGTCCCCCTCTCTCTGTACCCTGTCTCTCTATCCCCTCTCTCAGACCCCATCTATCTCACCTACTGTCTGTTCCCTCTCTCTCTGTCCCCCTCTCTCTCTGTCCCCATTCCCTGTCCCCCTCTCTGTCCCTCCCTGTCTCTGCCCCCCTCTCTCTCCCCCCTCTCTCTGCACCCCCATCCCACTCCCTCTGTCCTGCCTCACTCAGACCCCTCTCTGTTATCGTCTCTCTGTCCCCCCACCGCCTTGAGCCCTCTCTCTGCCCCCCCCTCTCTGTCCCCTTCTCTCTGTCCCCCTCTATTTCCCCCACTCTCTGTGCCACTCTCTCGGAGCCCCTCTCTCTGTGCCCCTCTCTCTGTCCCCCTCTATCTCCACCACTCTCTGTCCTCTCTCTCTGTCACCCTCTCTCTGCCCTCCGCTCTCTTTCCCCCTCTCTGTCCCGCCTTTCTGTCCCACCTCTATCTGTCCACCCTCTCTGTCGCTCTCTCTCTGTCCTTCTCTCTCTCTGTCCCCCTCTCTCTGTCCCCTGTCTCTCTCTCCCCTCTCTCAGACCCCATCTATCTCACCCACTGTCTGTTCCCTCTCTCTGTCCCCCTCTCTCTCTGTCCCCAATCTCCGTCCCCCTCTCTCTGACCCCCTCTCTGTCCCCCCTCTCTCTGCACCCCCGTCCCACTCCCTCTGTCCTGCCTCACTCTGACCCCTCTCTGTTATCGTCTCTCTGTCCCCCCCACCGCCTTGCGCCCTCTCTCTGCCCCCCCCCCCCACTCTCTGTCCCCTTCTCTCTGTCCCCCTCTATTTCCCCCACTCTCTGTGCCCCTCTCTCGGAGCCCCTCTCTCTGTGCTCCTCTCTCTGTCCCCTTCTCTCTCTGTCGCCCTCTCAGTCTGTCTCCCTCTCTCTCTGTCCCTCTCTCTCTGACACCCTCTATCTCCCCCTCTCGCTGTCTGCCTCACTCTGTAGCCCTATCTCTGACATCCACTTTCTCCCAACCCCGTCTCTCTCTCCCCCGCTCTCTGCCTCCTCTTTCTGTCTCCCCCTCTCTGTGCCCCTCTCTCTCTTCCCTCTCTCTCTCCCCCGGTCTCTGCACCCCCTCTCTGTCACCCTCTCTCAGCCCCCTCTCTCTCTGTCCCCCACACTCTATGTCCCCCTGTCTCTCTGTCCCCCACTCTCTCCATCCACCCACTCTCTGAACCCCTCTCTCACCCCACTCTGTACCGCTCTCTCTGTCCCCCACTCTCTGTCTCCCTCTCTCTGTCCGCCTCTATCTCCCCCTCTCTCTGTCCCCTCTCTCTGACCCCCTCTATCTCTCCCAACTCTCTGTGCCCCTCTATCTTTCGCCCACTCTCTGCCTCCCTCTCCCTCCCACCCGCCTCTCTCTTTCCCGTCCTCTCTCTTTCCCCCTCTCTCTTTTCCTCTCTCACTGTTCCCCCCTCTCTCTGCCCCACTCTCTCTGACCCCCTCTCTCTCTGACCCCCTAACTCTGTCCCACTCTCTCTGCCTCATCTCTCTCTGCCCCCTCTCTGTCCCCTCTCACTCTGTCCCCCTCTATCTCCCCCACTCTCTGTGCCCTTTCTCTCTGTGCCCCTCTCTCTGTTCCCCTCTCTCTGACCCCCTCTACCTCCCACTTTTTCTGTCGCCCTCTCTCTGCCCCCTCTCCATCCCACCCGCCTCTCTCTTTCCCCCTCTCACTGTTCCCCCCCCGTGCCCCTCTCTCTGTCCCCCTCTCTCTGTCACCCTCTCTCTGTCCCACTCTCTCTCTGACCACCTCACTCTGTCCCACTCTCTCTGCCCCCATCTCTCTCTGACCCCTCTCTGTCCCCTCTCTCTCTGTCACCCTCTATCTCCCCCACTCTCGGTGCCCCGCTCTCTTTCCCCCTCTCTCAGACCCCCTCTACCTCCCGCTCTTTCTGTCCCCCTCTCGCTGACCCCCTCTATCTCCCCCACTCTCTGTGACCCTCTCGCTGTCGCCCTCCCTCTGACCCCCTCTATCTCCCCTTCTCTCTCTCTCCACCTCTCTCTGACCTCCTCTACCTCCCCCTCTTTCTGTGCCCCTCTCTCTGTCCCCTCTCTCTCTGTCCCCCTCTCTCTCCCGCATGCCTCTCTCTGATCCCGTCTCTCTCCCACCCGCCTCTCTCTCTGGCCCATCTCTATGTCCCCCCTCTCCCCCGCTCTCTGCCCCCCTCTCTGTCGCCCACTCTCTGCCCCCTCTCTCTCTCTCTACCCCCCTCTCTCTCAACCGCCACCTCTGCACCCTCTCTCTGACCCACCTCTCTCCCACACTCTGTACCCCTCTCTCTGACCCCCTCTCTCTCTCCCCCGCTCTCTTCCCCTCTCTCTGTCGCCCTCTCTCTGTCACCCTCTCTCTGACCCCTCTCTCTCTGCCCCCCACTCTCTCTGTCCCCATCTCTCTCTCTGTCCACCACTCTCTCCATCTACCCACTCTGTGAACCCCTCTCTCACCCCACTCTGTACCCATCTCTCTGTCCCCCACTCTCTGTGTCCCTCTCCCTGTCTGCCTCTATCTCCCCCTCTCTCTGACCCCCATATCTCCCCCACTCTCTGAACCCCTCTATCCTTCGCCCACTCTCTGCCTCCTTCTCCCTCCCACCCGGATCTCTCTTTCCCCCTCTCTCTCTTTCCCCTCTCTCTTCCCCCCTCTCTCAGTTCCCCCCTCTCTCTGCCCATCTCACTCTGTCCCACTCTCTCTGCCCCATCTCTCTCTGCACCTCTATCTCTGTCCCCTCTCTGTCTGTCCCCCTCTATTTCCCCCACTCTCTGAACCCCTCTCTCTGTTCCCCTCTCTCCGTCGCCCTCTCACTGATCCCCGCTACCTCCCACTCTTTCTGTCGCCCTCTCTCTGCCTCCCCACTCCATCCCACACACGTCTCTCTTTCCCCCTCTCACTGTTCCCCCCTCTCCGGGTTACCCTCTCTCTGTCCCACTCTATCTCTGACCCCCTCACTCTGTCCCACTCTCTCTACCCCCATCTCTCTCTGCCCCCCTCTCTGTCCCCTCTCTCTCTGTCACCCTCTATCTCTCCCACTCTCTGTGCCCCTCTCTCTGTGCACTGCTCTTTGTCCCCCTCTCTCTGATCCCCTCTACCTCCAGCTCTTTCTGTCCCCCTCTCGCTGACCCACTCTGTTTCTCCCCATCTCTGTGCCCCTCCCTCTGTCGTCCTCCCTCTGACCCCCTCTAACTCCCCCTCTTTCTGTGCCCCTCTCTCTGTCCCCCTCTCTCTTCCCACTCTCTCTCTCTCCCCCTCTCTCTCTGTCCATCTCTATCTCCCCCACTCTCTGCCCCCTCTCTATGTCCCCTCTCTCTCTGTCCCCCTCTCTGTGTCCCCCTCTCGCTGTCCCCCTCTCTCTGTCGCCCTCTCTCTCTGTCCCCCTCGCTCTCTGTCCCTCACTCTCTGACCCCTTCTATCTCCTCCACTCTCTGTCCCCCTCTCACTGTCGCCCTCTCATTATCCCCCCCTTTTCCCCCTTTCTCTCTTTCCCCTCTCTCTCTGTCCCGTTCATTCTGTTCCCCCCTCTGTCCCCTGTCTCTCCCGTCTGCCTCTCTCTGATCCCCTCTCTCTCCCACCCACCTCTCTCTCTATCCCTCTCTCTCTGTCCCCCTCTCTCTTCCCCTCTCTCTGTCCCCAATCTCTCTGTCCCTCTCTCTCTGACCCCCTCTATCTCCTCCACTCTCTGTGCCCCTCTCTCTGTCGCCCTCTCTCTATCCCCCTCTTTTTCCCCCTCTCGCTCTGTCCCCCTCTCTTTCCCGCCTGCCTCTCTCTGATCCCCTCTCTCTCCCACCCACCTCTCTCTCTGCCCCCTCTCTCTGTCCCCACCGCTCTCTGTCCCCCTCTCTGTCGCCCACTCTCTGCCCCCTCTCTCTCTACCCCCCTCTATCTCAACCCCTATAGAGGGGCACAGAGAGTCGGGGAGATAGAGGGTGTGAGAGAGAGGGTGACAGAGAGACGGGGATATATTGGCGGACAGTGAGAGGGGGACAGAGAGAGGGGGAGACAGAGGCGGTCAGAGAGAGGGAGAAAGAGAGTGGGGGACAGAGAGACGGGTACAGAGTGGGGTGAGAGAGGGGTTCAGAGAGTGGGTGGATGGAGAGAGTGGAGGATAGAGAGAGAGGGGGACAGAGAGAGTGGGGGACAGAGAGAGAGGGGCAGAGAGAGGGTGACAGAGAGGGTGTGCAGAGACTGGGGGAGAGAGAGAGGGGTACAAAGAGAGGGCGACAGAGAGGGGAAGAGAGCGCGGGAGAGAGAGAGGGGATCAGAGAGAGGGGTACAGATTGCGGGAGAGAGAGGGTGTCAGAGAGAGGGGAACGAGGGGGACAGAGAGAGGGGGCAGAGAGAGAGGCGGGTGGGAGAGGGAGGGGATCAGACAGAGTCAGGCGGGAGAGAGAGGGGGATAGAGAGAGAAGGGCCAGAGAGAGAGGGGGACAGAGAGAGGGGCGCAGAGAGTGGGGGAGATAGTGGTGGACAGAGAGAGATGGGGACAGAGAGAGAGTGGGCAGAGAGAGGTGGACAGAGAGAGGGGGACAAAGAGACGGGGAGATAGAGGGGGTCAGAGGGAGGGCAACAGAGCGAGGGGCACAGAGAGTGGGGGAGAGAGAGTGGGACAGAGAGAGTGGGACAGATATAGGGGGTCAGAGAGAGAGGGAGTCAGAGAGAGGGGGGCAGAGAGGGGGGGAACAGTAAGAGGGGGAAAGAGAGAGGGGAAAGAGAGAGAGCGGGAAAGAGAGAGGCGGGTGGGAGGGAGAGGGAGGCAGAGAGAGGGCGAAAGATAGAGGGGCACAGAGAGTTGGGGGAGATAGAGAAGGTCAGAGAGAGTGGGACAGAGAGAGAGGGTCAGAGCGAGCGGGTCAGAGAGAGGGGGACAGAGAGAGTGGAGAACAGTGAGAGTGAGAAGGGTAAAGAGAGAGACGGGTGGGATTGAGTGGGGGCAGAGAGAGGGCCACAGAAAAAGCGGGAGGTAGAGTGGGTCAGAGAGAGAGGGGACAGAGAGGGGGGAACAGTAAGAGGGGGAAAGAGAGAGGGGGAAAGAGAGAGAGCGGGAAAGAGAGAGGCGGGTAGGAGGGAGAGGGAGGCAGAGAGAGGGCGAAAGATAGAGGGGCACAGAGAGTTGGGGGAGATAGAGGGGGTCAGAGAGAGTGGGACAGAGAGGGGGGGTCAGAGCGAGCGGGTCAGAGAGAGGGGGAGATAGAGGGGGACAGAGAGAGGGAGACAGAGAGTGGGGGAAGAGAGAGCGGTACAGAGTGGGGTGAGAGAGGGGTTCAGAGAGTGGGTGGATGGAGAGAGTGGGTGACAGAGAGAGATGGGGACAGAGAGAGTGGGGGACAGAGAGAAAGGGGGCAGAGAGAGGGTGTCAGAGAGGGGGTGCAGAGACCGGGGGAGAGAGAGCGGGAAGAGAGGGAGGGGCACAGAGAAAGGGTGACAGAGAGAGGGGGTAGAGAGCCGGGGTGAGAGTGAGAGGGATTGTGAGAAAGTGGGGGACAGAGACAGGGCGACAGAGAGTGAGGGACAGAGAGAGGGGGAGATAGAGGGTGTCAGAGAGAGAGGGGGACATAGCGAGAGGGCGACAGAGAGGGCGGTGGACAGAGAGAGAGGGGGACAGAGAGAGGGAGACAGAGAGAGAGGGGGACAGAGAGAGGGGGAGATAGAGGGTGTCAGAGAGAGAGGGGGACATAGCGAGAGGGCGACAGAGAAGGCGGTGGACAGAGAGAGAGGGGGACAGAGAGAGGGAGACAGAGAGAGAGGGGGACAGAGAGAGAGAGCGGGACAGAGAGAAGGCCACAGACAGAGGGGCACAGAGAGAGGGGCACAGAGAGTGGGCGAAATAGAGGGGGGCAGAGAGAGAGGGGGCAGAGAGAGTGGGACAGAGTGAAGTGGTGAGGGGGGGCAGAGAGAAGGGGGAACAGAGAGAGGAGGGACAGAGAGAGTGGGACAGAGAGAGGGGGGGAGATAAAGGCGGACAGAGAGATGGGGACAGAGATTGGGAACAGAGAGAGGGGCACAGAGTGGGGTGAGAGAGGGTGTCAGAGAGTGGGGGGATGGAGAGAGTGGGGGACAGAGAGAGAGGGGAACAGAGGGAGTGGGGGACAGAGGGAGTGGGGGACAGAGAGAGAGGGGGCAGAGAGAGAGGGGGGACAGAGAGAGAGGGGGACAAAGAGGGGGAATAGAGGGAGGCAGGTGGGAGAGAGAGGGGGCAGAGAGAGGGGGGACAGAGTGAGTGGGAACAGAGAGAGGGGGAGAGATTGAGGGGGGACAGAGATAGGGGGTCAGAGAGAGGGGGGACAGAGAGAGAGGGGTGAGACAGACAGGGGAGAGAGAGAAAGGAGAAAGAGGCGGTCAGAGAGAGGGGAACAGAGAGAGAGGGGAACAGAGAGAGGGGTGGGCCGAGAGAGAGAGAGGGGGACAGAGAGAGGGCTATAGAAAGAGGGGGACAGAGTGAGGAGGTGGGGTCAGAGAGAGCGGGGACAGAGAGAGGGGGAACAGATAGAGGGGTACAGAGAGAGAGAGGGTGACTGAGAGGCGGTGACAGAGAGGGTGCAGAGAGAGGGTGACAGAGAGAGGGGACAGAGAATGGGGGAACAGAGAGAGGGGTGAGAGAGAGGGGGGAGAGAGCGAGGGGGGACAGAGAGGGGACAGAGAGAGAGGAAGAGAAACAGAGGGGACAGAGAGGATGGACAGATAGTGGTGGGACAGAGAGGGAGGACAGAGAGAGGAGCGCAGAGAGAGGGTGACAGGGAGAGAGGACATGAGAGTGGGGGACAGAGAGAGGGGGCAGAGAGTGGGGCAGATAGAGGGGGCAGAGAGAGGGGAGACAGAGAGAGGGGGACAGAGAGAGGGGGCAGAGAGTAGGGTAGAGAGAGAGAGAGACCGGTGGGAGAGAGTGGGGAAGACAGAGTGTGTCAAAGAGAGGGGGACAGAGAGAGAGGGCGCAGAGAGAGGGCGACAGAGAGAGAGAGGGTGTCAGAGAGGGGGGTACAGAGAGAAGGGGGCAGAGAGCAGGGAGATAGAGGGTGCAGAGAGAGAGGGAGACTGAGAGAGAGGGGGGACAGAGAGGGGGGACAGAGAGAGGAGGGCAGAGAGAGGGTGACAGGGAGAGAGGACATGAGAGTGGGGGACAGAGAGAGGGGGCAGAGAGTGGGGCAGATAGAGGGGGCAGAGAGAGGGGAGACAGAGAGAGCGGGACAGAGAGAGGGGGCAGAGAGTAGGGTAGAGAGAGAGAGAGACCGGTGGGAGAGAGTGGGGAAGACAGAGTGTGTCAAAGAGAGGGGGACAGAGAGAGAGGGCGCAGAGAGAGGGCGACAGAGAGAGAGAGGGTGTCAGAGAGGGGGGTACAGAGAGAAGGGGGCAGAGAGCAGGGAGATAGAGGGTGCAGAGAGAGAGGGAGACTGAGAGAGAGGGGGGACAGAGAGGGGGGACAGAGCGAGGGGGGGCAGAGAGAGTGCGACAGGCGGTGGGGGGACAGGGAGACGGTGACAGAGAGGGGTCAGAGAGAGGCAGGACAGAGATATTTGGACGTGGGGGACAGAGAGAGGGGGGACAGAGAGAGTGGGGCAGAGATAGGGAGGGACAGAGAGAGGGGGACAGAGAGAGGGGACAGAGAAAGAGGGGACAGAGAAAGACGGGGACAGAGAGAGGGGACAGACAGTGGGTGAGATAGATGGGGTCAGAGAGTGGGGGATAGAAGACAGGGGACAGAGAGAGACGGACAGAGAGAGAGAGGGACAGAGAGAGAGCGACAGAGAGGGTGGACAGATAGAAGTGGGACAGAGAGGCGGGACAGAGAGGGGGGACAGAGAGAGGAGGGCAGAGAGAGGGTGACAGAGAGAGAGGACAGAGAGTGGTGGAGATAGAGGGGGTCAGAGATAGTTGCACAGAGAGAGGGGGACAGAGAGACAGGGGGACAGAGAGAGATGGGGGCAGAGATAGGAGTGACAGAGAGAAGGGGACTGAGAGCGGGGGAGAGAGAGGGGGCAGAAAGAGGGTGTCAGAGAGAGGGGGGACGGGTGGGACAGAGAGAGGGGCACAGAGGGACGGGTGACAGAGAGACGGTGACAGAGTGGTGGCAGAGAGAGGGCGACAGAGAGGGGGAAGAGAGAGGGCGAGAGAGAAAGGGGGACCGAGAAAGGGGGAACACAGAGAGGGGGCACAGAGAGAGAGGGGAACAGAGAGAGAGGGGGCAGAGTAAGATGGGTACAGTAAGAGTGGCAGAGTGAGTGATGCAGAGTGAGAGGGGTTTAGAGAGAGGGTGACAGAGAGATGGGGACAGAGAGAGGGGTGATAGAGAGAGAGGGGACAGAGAGTGGGCGAGATAGGGGGAGTCAGAGAGAGGGGGAACCGAGAGGGGGGCCAGAGAGAGGGAGACAGAGAGGGGGGGACAGACAGTGGGGAGATAGAGGGGGTCAGAGGGAGGGGGGACAGAGAGTGGAGGACAGAGAGAGGGGTACAGAGTGGGAGAGAGAGGGGAGAGAGAGGGCTACAGAGAGAGGGTGACAAACAGAGGGGGACAGATAGAGAAGGACAGAGAGAGGGGTACAGAGAGTGGGGGGGGGGAACAGAGAGAGGCGGGACAGAGAGAAGCGGACAGAGAGGGGGACAGAGAGAGGGGGATATGGAGGGGCACGGAGAGAGGGGAACAGAGAGAGGGCGATAGAGAGAGGTGGTCAGAGGGAGTGGGGACAGAGAATGGGGGCAGAGAGTGGGGTACAGAGAGAGAGGTACAGAGTGGGGGAAAGAGATGGTGTCAGAGAGAGGGGGTCAGAGAGAGGAGAACAGAGAGAGAGTGGGACTGAGAGAGAGGGGGACAGAGAGAGGGGGGACAGATTGAGAGGTGACAGAGAGGGGGGGACAGAGAGAGGTGTGGGACAGAGAGAGGAGGGGACAGAGAGAGAAGGGGACAGAGAGAGTGGAGAGAGAGAAAGGGGAGAGAGAGTGGCGGAGATACAGGAGGTCAGAGAGAGGGTTATAGAGAGGGAGGACAGAGAGAGGAGGGTGGTCAGAGAGAGGGGGCAGAGAGGATGGACAGATAGTGGCAGAACAGAGAGATGGGGACAAAGAGAGGGGGAACAGATAGAGAGGGGACACAGAGAGAGAGAGGGTGACTGAGAGACGGTGACAGCGAGGGGGCAGACAGAGGGTGACAGAGAGAGAGGGGGCAGAGAGGGGGGACAGAGTGAGGTGGACAAAGGGAGGGCGGACAGAGAGACGGTGACAGAGAGGGGGCAGAGAGAGTGATCAGAGAGGGGAACAGAGAATGGGGAACATAGAGAGGGGTGAGAGAGAGAGCGGAGGAGAGAGACAGGTGACAGAAAGAGGTTGGACAGAGAGGAGGAGAGAGCGAGTGGGGACATGGAGGGGGTAGAGAGAGGGGGACAGAGAGAGGGGGACAGAGAGAGGGGGGACAGAGAGAGGGGGCACCAGAGAGGGAGATAGAGGGGGTCAGAGAGAGGGGGAATGAAAGAGAGGGGACAGAGAGAGTGGGCAGATAGAGATGGGACAGAGAGAGGGGGCAGAGCGTGGTGCAAATAGAGGGGGGCAGAGAGAGCGGAGACAGAGAGAGGGGGACAGAGTGTGGGGGACACAGAGAGAGGGGACAGGGCGACGGCGACAGAGAGAGGGGGGCAGAGAGCAGGGTAGAGAGAGAGACGTGTGGGAGAGAGAGAGAGGGGAGCAGAGAGTGGGGAAGCTAGAGGGGGTCAGAGAGAGGGGGACAGAGAGAGAGGGCGCAGAGCGAGGCCGACAGAGAGATAGAACAGAGAGATGGGGCAGAGAGACAGGGGGTCAGAGAGAGTGGAGACAGAGAGAGGGGAGACAGAGAGCGGGGAGACAGAGAGAGGGGGATACAGAGAGAGGGGGGCAGAGAGGGGGCCGAGAGAGTGGGGAGATAGAGAGAGTGGGGAGACAGAGAGAGATGGGGGACAGCGAGAGCAGGAGGACAGTGAGAGGGGGGACAGAGAGAGGGCGAAAGGCGGTGGGGGAACAGAGAGATGGTGACAGAGAGTGGTCAGAGAGAGGCAGGACAGAGAGAGGGGGAGAGAGAGAGGGGGACAGAGAAAGGGGACAGAGAGAGAGGGGGCAGATTGTGTGTGAGATAGATGGGGTCAGAGAGAGGGGGATACAGAGACAGGGGACAGAGAGAGGTGGACAGAAAGAGAGGGGGACAGAGAGAGAGCGACAGAGAGGGTGGACAGATAGAGGCGGGACAGAGAGCGGGACAGAGAGATGGGGACAGAGAGAGGGGGGACAGAGAGCGTGGGGAAATTGAGAGGGGTGACAGAGATAGAGGGAGTCAGAGAGAGGGGGAACAGAGAGGGGTGGCCAGAGAGAGGGGGACAGAGAGAGGGGGGCGGGGGGGAACAGAGAGGGGGTACAGAGAGAGGCGTTTGGGAGAGAGTGAGGGCCAGAGAGAGGGCGACAGAGAGAGGGGGACAGACAGTGGGGAAATAGATGGGGTCAGAGAGAGGGGGGACAGAGAGAAGGGGACAGAGAGGGGTGACAGAGAGAGGAGGATAGAGAGAGGGGGACAGTGAGAGGGGGGTTCAGAGAGAGGGGGGAAAGAGAGAGAAGGGGACAGAGAGAGAGGTGGACAGACAGCGCGGATGACAGAGAGAGGGGGAGAGAAAGAGAGAGTGACGAGAGAGAGGGGGACAGAGAGAGGGGGAGAGAGAGAGGGGGACAGAGAGAGAAGGGGACAGAGAGAGAGTGGGACAGAGAGAGAGGGGGACAGAGGGAGAGGGGGACAGACGGAGAGGGGCAGAGAAAGATGGGGCAGTGTAAGGAGGGCAGAGAGAGAGGGGGCAGAGAGATAGGGGAAAGAGAGGCGGGGCAGAGAGAGGGCGACAGAGAGTAGGGCACAGAGTGTGGGGGAGAGAGCTGGGGTCAGAGAGAGGGGGACAGACAGAGGGGGGCAGTGACCAGGGGGATGGAGAGAAATGGGGACAGAGATAGGAACGACAGAGAGACGGCGGCTGAGAGCAGGGGAGAGAGAGGAGGCAGAAAGAGGGCATCAGAGAGAGGGGGACGGCTGGGACAGAGAGAGGGGGACAGAGGGGGGGACAGAGAGAGGGCGACAGAGGGGGGCAGAGAGAGGACGAGAGAGAGAGGGGGACTGAGAAAGGGGGAACACAGAGAGGGGGACAGAGAGAGAGGGGGACAGAGTGAGAGGAGCAGTGAAAGAGGGGGAAGAGTGAGGGGGCAGAGAGAGAGGGGGCAGAGAGAGAGGGGAAAGAGAGAAGGGCAGAGAGAGAACGACAGAGAGCGGGGCACAGAGAGTGGGGGAGATATATGGGGTCAGAGAGAGAGGGGGTCAGAGAGAGGGGGGGACAGAGAGAGAAGGGGACAGGGAGAGGGGACAGTGAGAGAGGGCTGGCAGAGAGATGGCGACAGAGACAGGGACACAGAGAGAGAGGGTCAGAGAGAGAGAGGGGGCCAGAGAGAGGGGAACAGAGAGAGAGGAGGACAGAGAGAGAGGGGGGCACAGAGAGAGGGCGACAGGGAGAGGGGACAGAGAGAGAGGGGAAGAGAGAGAAGGGGCAGAGAGAAGGCATCAGAGAGGGGGACAGAGAGTGGGGAGAGAGAGATAGGCGACAGAGACAGGGGGACAGAGATAGGGGAACAGAGAGAGCGGGACAGCGAGAGGGGGCAGAAAGAGAGGGGGACAGAGAGAAAGGCGGGAGGGAGAGAGAGAGGGTCAGAGAGAGGCGGGGGGAGAGAGAGGGGAACAAAGAGAGGGGATAGAAAGAGCCAGTTGGGAGAGAGAGGGGGACAGAGAGAGGAGTTAAAAAGAGGGCGACAGACAGAGGGGTACAGAAAGTCGGGATCAGCGAGAGGGTGACAGACACAGGGTGGCAGAGAGTGGGGGTCAGAGAGAGGGCGACAGAGAGAAGGGGACAGAGAGAGGGGGAACAGGGAGCGGGGGAGAGAGAGAGTGACGTGAGAGAGGGGGACAGAGAGAGAGGGACAGAGACAGAGGTGGACAGAGTGTCACCCCTCACTCTGTCCCCTTCTCTCTGTCCCCCCTCTCTCTGACCCCATCTATCTCCCCACTGTTTCTCCCCCTCTCTCTGTCGCCGTCTCTCTGACCCCCACTCTCTTCCAAACGCCTCTGTCTGTACCCCCTCTCTGTTCCCCACTCTCTGCCCCCCTCTCTGCCGCCCCGTCCCCCTCTCCCTTTCCCCCCTCTCTCTGCCCCCCCCTCTGTTCCACCTCTCTCTCCCCCGCTCTTTCTCTCACCCCTCTCTATGGTCCCCCATTCTCTGTCCCCCTCTCTGTGTCACCCTCTCTCTGCCCCCTCTCTGTCGCCCTCTCTCTGACCCCCCTCTCTGCCCCCTCTCTCTGTCACCCTCTCTCTGCCCCCTCACTGTCACCGTCTCTCAGTCACCCTCACACTCTCTGTCCCCCTTCTCTATCTCTCCGCCCTCTCTCTGACCCCATCTATCTCCCCACTGTCTGTCCCCCTCTCTCTGACACCCACTCTCTACCAAACGCCTCTCTCTGTACCCCCTCTCTGTTCCCCCCTCTCTGTCCCCTCCTCCCTGCCCCGCCCTGTCCCAACTCTCCCTGTCCCCCTCTCTCTTGCCCCCCCTCTCTGTTCCCCCTCTCTCTGTCCTCCACTCTCATGCCCCCCTCTCTGTTCCCGCTCTCACTGACACCCTCTATCTCCCCCACGCTCTGTCCCCTCTCGCTGTCACCGCTCTCTTTCCCCCCGCTCTCTGTGCCCCCCTCTCTGTCCTCATCTCTCTGTCACCGTCTCTCTAACCCCCTCTCACTCTGCCTCTCTCACTCTGCCCCTCTTAATCTGCCCCCTCTCTCTGACCCCCTCTGTCTCTGGTCCCATCTCTCTCTGTCCGCCCCCTCTGTGTTCCCCCTTTCTCTGCCCCCTCTCTCTCTTGCCCTCTCTCTGCCCCCTCTCTGTCCCCCTCTCTCTCTCGCCCTCTCTCTGCCACCTCTCTGTCACCATCTCTCTGTCCCCCCTCCCTCTGTCCCCCTCTATCTGTCCTACCCTTGCCCCGTCTCTCTGACGCCCTCTTTCTGCCCCCTCTCTCTCCCCCTCTCTCAGCCCCCCTCTCTCAGTCCCTCCTATCTCTGCCCCCATCTCTCTCCGTCCCCCTGTCTCTCTGTCCCCCTCTGTCTGTCTCCCTCTCTCTGACCCCCTCTATCTCCACCACTCTCTGTCCTCTCTCTCTGTCACCCTCTCTCTGCCCTCCTCTCTCTGTCCCCCCTCTCTGTCCCGCCTCTCTGTCCCGCCTCTATCTGACCCCCTCTATCTCCACCACTCTTTGTCCTCTCTCTCTGTCACTCTTTCCCTGCCCTCCTCTCTCTGTCCCCCCTCTCTGTCCCGGTTCTCTGCCCCGCCTCTATCTGTCCACCCTCTCTATCGCTCTCTCTCTGTCCCCCCTCTCTCTGTCCCCCTCTCTCTCTGACCCCTCTCTCTGTCCTCCTCTCTTTGTCCTGCCTCTCTCTGACCCCTCTCTGTCACCATCTCTCTGTCACGCCACCTCCTTTCGCCCTCTCTCTGTCCCCGTCTCTCTGTCCCCCCGCTCTCTCTGTCCCCCATCTCTCTCTGTCTCCCCTCTCTCTTTGTCTCCCCAGTCTCTCTGCCCCCTCTCTGCCCCCTCTCTATCCCCGCTCTCTGTCCCCCTCTCTCTGTATCCCCCTCTCTCTGTCTCCCCTCTCTCTTCTCCCCTCTCTCTCTCTCCACTCTCTCTGACCCCGTCTCTCTCTGCCCCCTTTCTCTGTACCCTCTCTCTGTCGCCCTCGCTCTGCACCCTCTCTCTCTGTCCCCCTCTCTCTGACCCCCCTCTATCTTCCCCACTCTATGCTCCCCTCTCTCTCCCCCACCCGTCTCTCTCTCTCTACCCTGCTCTCTGCCTCCCTCTCTCTGTCGCCCTCTCCCTGTCCCCTCTCCCTGTGTCCCCCTCACTCTGTCCCCCTCTCTCTGTCTCCCCTCACTCTGTCTCACCTCTATCTGCCCACTCTCTCTGTCCCCTCTCTTTCTGCCCGGCTCTCTCTGACCCTCTCTATCTCCCCCTCTCTCTGCCCCCTCTCTCTGTCCCCCCTCTTTGACCCCCCTCTCTCTGTCCCCCTCGCTCTCTCCCCCTCTCTCTGTCCCCCCTCTTTCTGTCACCTCTCTCTCTCTCCGCTCTTTCTCTCACCCCTCTCTATGTTCCCCCATTCTCTGTCCCCCTCTTTGTGTCACCCTCTCACTGCCCCCTCTCTGTCGCCCTCTCTCTGCCCCCTCTCTGTCACCGTCTCTCTGTCCTCCCTCCCTTTGTCCACCACTCTCAGTCTCCCCACTCTCTGCCCCCCTCTCTCTCTCACTCTCTCTGCCCCCCTCTGTCACCGTCTCTCAGTCACCCTCACTCTCTCTCAGTCCCCCCTCTCTATCTGTTCCCCCTCTCTTTGTCCCCATCTCCCTGTTCTGCCTCTATCTGTCCATCCTCTCTGCCCCCCCTCTCTGACCCCCCTCCTCTCGCTGTCCCCATCTCTCTATAGCCCTCTCTCTGTCCCTCTCTCTCTGTTCCACTCTCTCTGACCCCGTTTCTCCCCCAATCTCTCTCCCCTCTCTCTCTCTCTCTCCTCTCTCTCTGTCCCCCTTATCTCTGTCCCCTTCTCTCTCTGTCCCACACCTCTCTGTCCCACCTCGCACTCTCCCCCTCTCTCTGTCCCCCCTCTTTCTGTCACCTCTCTCTGTCCTCCGCTCTCTCTCACCCCTCTCTATGTTCCCCCATTCTCTGTCCCCCTCGCTGTATCACCCTCTCTCTGCCCCCTCTCTGTCGCCCTCTCTCTGCCCCTCTCTGTCACCGTCTCTCAGTCACCCTCTCTATCTGTTCCCCCCTCTCTATCTGTTCCCCCTCTCTTTGTCCCCATCTCTCTGTCTGCCTCTATCTGTCCATCCTCTCTGCCCCCCTCTGTGAATCCCCCCTCTCTCTGTCCCCCTCTCTCTACAGCCCTCTCCCTGTCCCCCCTCTCTCTGCCCCCCTCTCTGTTCCACCTCTCTCTCCCCCGCTCTCTCTCTCGCCCCTCTCTATGTTCCCCCATTCTCTGTCCCCCTCTCTGTGTCACCCTCTCTCTGCCCCCTCTCTGTCGCCCTCTCTCTGCCGCCTCTCTGTCACCCTCTCTCTGTCCCCCCTCCCTTTGTCCACCTCTCTCTCTATCCCCCCTCTCTGCCCACCTCTCTGTCACCCTCTCTCTGCCCCCTCACTGTCACCGTCTCTCAGTCACCGTCACTCTCTCTGTCCCCCCTCTCTATCTCTCCCCCCTCTCGCTGACTCCATCTCACTCTCTCTGACACCCACTCTCTCCCAAACGCCTCTCTCTGTACCCCCTCTCTGTTCCCCCCTCTCTGTCCCTTCCTCCCTGCCCCCCTCTGTCCCCCTCTCCCTGTCCCCCTCTCTCTTGCCCCCCTCCTCTCTGTTCCCCCTCTCTCTGACTCCCTCTATCTTCCCCACTCTCTGTCCCCTCTCTCTCTGCCACCGCTCTCTCTTTCCCCCCCTCTCTGTCCCCATCTCTCTGTCACCCTCTCTCTAACCCCCTCTCACTCTGCCTCTCTCACTCTGCCCTTCTTACTCTGCCCCCTCTCTCTGTCCCCCTTTCTCTCTGTTCCCATCTCTCTGTCCCCATCTCTCTGTCACCCTCTCTCGAACCCCCCCTCACACTGCCTCTCTCACTCTGCCCCTCTTATTCTGCCCCCTCTCTCTGTCCCCCTCTCTCTGACACCCACTCTCTCCCAAACGCCTCTCTCTGTACCCCCACTCTGTTCCCCCCTCTCTGTCCCTTCCTCACTGCCCCCCTCTGTCCCCCCTCACCCTGTCCCCCTCTCTCTTGCCCCCCTCTCTGTTCCCGCTCTCTCTGACTCCCTCTATCTTCCCCACTCTCTGTCCCCCCACCCTCTCTGTCGCCCCTCTCTCTGTCCTCCTCTCTCTGGCCCCACTCTCTGTTCCCCCTCTCTCTGACAACCTCTATCTCCTCCACTCTCTGTCCCCTCTCTCTCTGTCCCCCCCTCTCTCTGTTCCCATCTCTCTGTCACTCTCTCTCTAACCCCCTATCACTCTGCCTCTCGCACTCTCCCCCTCTTACTCTGCCCCCTCTCTCTGTCCCCCTCTCTCTCTGTTCCCATCTCTCTCTGTCCCCCCCCCTCTGTGTTCCCCCTTTCTCTGTCCCCCTCTCTCTCTTGGCCTCTCTCTGCCCCCTCTCTGTCCCCTCTATCTCTCTCGCCCTCTCTCTGCCCCCTTTCTGTCGCCCTCTCTATGCCACCTCTCTGTCACCGCCTCTCTGTCCCCCCTCCCTCTGTGCCCCACTCTCTGTCCCACCCGTCCCCCGTCTCTCTGACGCCCTCTTTCTGCCCCCTCTCTCTCCCCCGCTCTCAGCCCCCCTCTCTCTGTCCCTCCTATCTCTGCCCCCATCTCTCTCCGTCCCCCTGTCTCTCTGTCCTCTCTCTCTGTCACCCTCTCTCTGCCCTCCTCTCTCTGTCCCCCCCCCCTCTCTGTCCCGCCTCTCTGTCCCGCCTCTATCTGACCCCCTCTATCTCCACCACCCTCTGTCCTCTCTCTCTTTCACCCTCTCTCTGCCCTCCTCTCTCTGTCCCCCTTCTCTGTCCCGGTTCTCTGTCCCGCCTCTATCTGTCCACCCTCTCTATCGCTCTCTCTCTGTCCCCCCCCTCTCTGTCCCCCCCTCTCTCTGTCCCGTCTCTCTGTCCTCCTCTATTTGTCTGCCTGTCTCTGACCCCTCTCCGTCACCATCTCTCTGTCACACCACCGCCTTTCGCCCTCTCTCTGTCCCCCGTCTCTCTGTCCCCCCGCTCTCTCTGTCCCCCATCTCTCTCTGTTTCCCCTCTCTCATTGTCGTCCCAGTCTCTCTGCCCTATCTCTGCCATATCTCTATCCCCGCTCTCTGCCCCCCTCTCTCTGTATCCCCCTCTCTCTGTCTCCCCTCTCTCTGTCTCCCCTCTCTCTCTCCACTCTCTCTGACCCCGTCTCTCTCTGCCCCCTCTCTCTGTACCCTCTCTCTGTCGCCCTCGCTCTGCACCCTTTCTCTCTGTCCCCCTCTCTCTGACCCACTCTATCTTCCCCACTCTCTGCTCCCCTCTCTCTCTCCCACCCGTCTCTCTCTCTCTACCCTGCTCTCTGCCCCCCACACTCTGTCGCCCTCTCTCTGTCCCCTCTCTCTGTGTCCCCCTCACTCTGTCTCCCCTCTCTCTGTCCCACCTCTATCTCCCCCTCTCTCTGCACCCCTATCTCTGTCGCCCTCTCCCTGTCCCCACTCTCAGTGTCCCCCTCACTCTGTCCCCCTCTCTCTGTCTCCCCTCACTCTGTCCCACCTCTCTCTGTCACCTGCTCTCTCTGTCGCCCTTCTCTCTGTCCCCCATCTCTCTGTCCCCCCCTCTGTCCCACTCTCTCTGTCCTGTCTCTCTCTGACCCTTCTCTGTCACCGTCTCTCTGTCACCACACCGCCTGTCACCCTCTCTCTGCCGTCCTCTCTCTGTCCCACCTCTCTGTCCCGGTTCTCTGTCCCGCCTCTATCTGTCCACCCTCTCTGTCGCTCTCTCTCTGTCCCCCTCTCTTCTGTCCCCCTTTCTCTCTGCCCCCCTCTCTCTGTATCCCCCTCTCTCTGTCTCCCCTCTCTCTCTCCACTCTCTCTGACCCCCTCTCTCTCTGCCCCCTCTCTCTGTACCCTCTCTCTGTCACCCTCGCTCTGCACCCTCTCTCTCTGTCCCCCTCTCTCTGAACCCCTCTATCTTCTCCAATCTCTGCTCCCCTCTCTCTCCCACCCGTCTCTCTCTCTCTCTCTACCCTGCTCTCTGCCCCCCTCTCTCTGTCGCCCTCTCCCTGTCTCCTCTCTCTGTGTCCCCCTCACTCTGTCCCCCTCTCTCTGTCTCCCCTCACTCTGTCCCACCTATATCTGCACTCTCTCTCTGTCCCCACTCTTTCTGTCCCTCTCTCTCTGACCCCCTCTATCTCCCCCTCTCTCTGCCCCCCTCTCTCTGTCCCCCTCTCTCTGTCCCCCTCTCTCTACCCCCCTCTGTCCCCCCTCGCTCTCTCCCCCTCTCTCTGTCCCCCCTCTTTCTGTCACCTCTCTCTCTCCCCGCTCTCTCTCTCACCCCTCTCTATGTTCCCTCATTCTCTGTCCCTCTCTCTGTGTCACGCTCTCTCTGCCCCCTCTCTGTCGCCCTCTCTCTGCCCCCTCTCTGTCACCGTCTCTCTGTCCCCCCTCCCTTTGTCCACCACTCTCAGTCCCCCCTCTCTCTGCCCCCCTCTCTCTCTAACCCTCTCTCTGCCCCCCCTATGTCACCGTCTCTCAGTCACCCTCACTCTCTCTCTGTCCCCCGTCTCTATCTGTTCCCCCTCTCTTTGTCCCTATCTCTCTGTTCTGCCTCTATCTGTCCATCCTCTCTGCCCCCCCCGACCACCCCTCCTCTCTCTGTCCGCCTCTCTCTATAGCCCTCTCTCTGTCCCTCTCTCTCTGTTCCCATCTCTCTGACCCCGTTTATCCCCCATTCTCTCTCCCCTCTCTCTCCCTCCCTCTCTCTCTGTACCCCTTCTCTCTGTCGCCTTCTCTCTCTGTCCCCTCCTCTCTCTGTCCCACACCTCTCTCTCTGTCCCCCGTCTCTCTACCCCCTCTCTGTCCCCCCTCGCTCTCTCCCCCTCTCTCTGTCCCCCTCTTTCTGTCACCTCTCTCTCTCCCCCGCTCTCTCTCTCAGCCCTCTCTATGTTCCCCCATTCTCTGTCCCCCTCTCTGTATCACCCTCTCTCTGCCCCCTCTCTGTTGCCCTCTCTCTGCCCCCTCTCTGTCACCGTCTCTCTGTCCCCCTCCTTTTGTCCAGCTCTCTCTGTCCCCCGTCTCTCTGCCCCTCTCTCTCTCACCCTCCCTCTGCCCCCTCTCTGTCACCGTCTCTCAGTCACCCTCACTTTCTTTGTTCCCCTCCCTCTATCTGTTCACCCACTCTTTGTCCCCATCTCTCTGTTCTGCCTCTATCTGTACATCCTCTCTGCCCGCCCCTCTGAACCCCCCTCTCTCTGTCCCCCTCTCTCTATAGCCCTCTCTCTGTCCCTCTCTCTCTGTTCCCCCTCTCTCTGACCCCCTGTTTCTCCCCCACTCTCTCTCCCCTCACTCTCTCTCCCCTCTATCTCTGTCCCTCTTCTCTCTGTCCCCTTCTCTCTTTGTCCCCTCCTCTCTCTGTCCCACACCACTCTCTGTCCCCCCTCTCTCTGTCCCCTCTCGCTCTGCCGCCCCCTCTCTCTGTGCCCCTCTCTCTCTGTCCCACTCTCTCTCTGTCCCTCTCTCTGATCCCCTCTCTCTGACAGCCTCTCTTTCCCCCACTCTGTACCTCTCTCTCTGTCCCCCAAAACCTGCCCCCATTCTCTGTCCCCACTCCCTCTGACCACCTCTCTCTATCGCCGTCTCTCTGTCCCCCTCTCTCTGTCCCCCTCTATATCCCCCTCTCTCTGTCGCCTCTCTTTCTGTCCCCCTCTCTCTGACCCCCTCTATCTCCCCCTCTCTCTGCCCCCCTCCCTCTGTCCCCATCTCTCTACCCCCTCTCTGTCCCCCCTCGCTCTCTCCCCCTCTCTGTCCCCCCTCTTCCTGTCACCTGTCTCTCTCCCCCGCTCTCTCTCTCAGCCCTCTCTATGTTTCCCCATTCTTTGTGCCCCTCTCTGTGTCACCCTCTCTCTGCCCCGTCTCTGTCACCGTCTCTCTGTCCCACCTTCCTTTGTCCACCTCTCTCTGTCCCCCCCTGTCTGCTCCCTCTCTCTGTCACACGCTCTCTGCCCCCCTCTCTGTCACCGTCTCTCAGTCACCCTCTCTCTCTGTCGCCCCTCTCTATCTGTTCCACCTGTCTTTGTCCCCATCTCTCTGTTCTGCCTGTATCTGTCCATCCTCTCTGCCCCCCTCTCTCTGACCCCCTGTTTCTCCCCCACTCTCTCTCCCCTCTCTCTCTCTCCCCCCTCTCTCTGACACCCTCTCTTTCCCCCACTCTGTACCTCTCTTTCTGTCCGCCACTCTCTGCCCCCATTCTCTGTCCCCACTCTCTCTGACCACCTCTCTCTATCGCCCTCTCTCTGTTCCCCTCTCTCTGTCCCCCTCCGTATCCCCCTCTCTCTGTCCCCTCTCTCTGTTCCCCTTTCTCTGTCCCCCCCTCTCTCTGTACCCCCCGTCCCTGTCTCTCTGTCCCTGTCTCGCTGTGCCCCCCTCTCTCTATCGCCCACGCTCTCTGTTCCCCCTTTCTCTGCCCCGCTCTGTGTCCCCACTCTCTCTGTCGCCCTCTCTCTCTCTGCCCCATCTCTTTCACCGTCTCTCTGCCCGCATCCCTCTGTCCCCCATCTCTCTGACCCCCTCTCTCTGTCCCCTCTCTGTCACCATGTCTCTGTACCCCCTCCCTCTGTCCTCCTCTCTCTGTTCCCCCTGTCTCTGTCCCCTTCTCTCTCTCTGCCCCCTCTCTCTCTGTCCCTTCTCTCTCTGTTCCCCTTCTCTCTATCCCCGTTCTCTCTGTCTCCTCTCTCTGTCCCCCCCTCTCTGTCCCCCTTCTCTCTGTCCCACTTCTCTCTGTCCCCCTCTTTCTGCCTCCTCTCTGTCACCATCTCTCTGTTCCCTCTCTCTCTCTGTACCCCTCTCTCTGCCCCCTCTCCCTCTGTCCCACTCTCTCCTTACACTCTCTCTCACTGTCCCCACCTCTCTCTGATACCTCACTCTGTCCCCCTCTCTCTGTCGTCCTCTTTCTGCCCCCTCTCTGTCACCGTCTCTCTGTTCCCCCTCCCTCTGTCCCCCTCTCTCTGTCCCCTCTCTGTCTGTTACCGCTCTCTCTGTCCCCCTCTCTGCCCTGACCCTCTCTGCTCCCTCTCTCTCTGCCCCCTCTCTCTCTGTCCCCCTCTCTCTCTGTCCCTCTCTCTCTGACCCCCTCTATCTCCCCCACTCTCTGTCCCCCTCTCTCTGTCACCCTCTCTCTGACCCCCATCCTCTGTCCCCCTTTGTCTGTCGCCCTCTGTCTGTCGCTCTCTCTCTGTCCCCCTATCTCTGTCGCCCTCTCTCTGAACCCCACTCTCTGTACTCCTCTGTCTGTTACCCTTTCTATGACCCCCTCTCTCTGTCCCCCCTCTCTCCCACGCGCCTCTCTCTATCCCCCTCTTTGTCCCCTCTGTCTGTTCCCCCTTTCTCTGTCCCCCTCTCGCTCCCAACCACATCTCTCTCTGTCCCCTCTCTCTATTTCCCCTCTCTCTGTCCCTCTGTCTCTGTCCCCTATCTCTCTCCCCCACTCTCTGCCCCCCTCTGTTGCTCTCTCTCTGCCCCTTCTCTCTGCCCCCTCTCTGTCCCCTCTCTCTCTGTCCCCCACTCTCTCCATCCCCCCACTCTCTGTCCCCCTCTCTCTCCCCCACTCTGTACCCCTCTCTGTCCCCCACTCTCTGTCCCCCACTCTTTGTCCCCCACTCGCTGTCCATCTCTCTCTGTCCCCCTCTATATCCCCCTCTATACCCCCTCTCTCTGACCCCTCCATCTCCCCACTCTCTGTGCCCCTCTCTCTCTTCACCCTTCTCTTGCCCCGCT